>NC_053022.1:426143100-426443100 GCF_003073215.2 Triticum urartu | reverse complement strand
TATTTTGAGGAAGATATAAGGAGGTTTATGTGTGAAAGAGTGTATCATATCACGGGGTTTGGATGCACCGGTGAAGTTTGCACCAACTCTCAATGTGAGAAAGGGCAATGCACGGCACCGAAGAGGCTAGCAATGATGGAAGGGTGAGAGTGCGTATAATCCATGGACTCAACATTAGTCATAAAGAACTCACATACTTATTGCAAAAATCTACAAGTCAACAAAAACCAAGCACTACGCGCATGCTCCTAGGGGGATAGATTGGTAGGAAAAGACCGTCGCTCATCCCCGACCGCCACTCATAAGGAAGACAATCAAATAACACCTCATGTTTCAAATTTGTTACACAACGTTTACCATACGTGCATGCTACGGCACTTGCAAACTTCAACACAAGTATTTCTCAAATTCACAACTACTCAACTAGCATAACTTTAATATCACTATCTCCATATCTCAAAACAATCATCAAGTATCAAACTTCTCTTAGTATTAAATGCACTTATATGAAAGTTTTTATTATATCCCTCTTGGATGCCCATCATATTAGGACTAGTCTCATAACCAAAGAAAATTACCATGCTGTTTAGGACTCTCAAAATAATATAAGTGACGCATGAGAGTTCATATATTTCTATAAAATAAAACCACCACCATGCTCTAAAAAGATATAAGTGAGGCACTAGAGCAACAACAAACTACTCCGAAAGATATAAGTGAAGATCAATGAGTAGTCAAATAATTATGCAACTATGTGAAGACACTCTAACAATTAAGAATTTCAGATCTTGGTATTTTATTCAAACATCAAGCAAAACTAAATAAAATAAAATGACGCTCCAAGCAAAACACATATCATGTGGTAAATAAAAATATAGCTCCAAGTAAAGTTACCGATGGACGAAGACGAAAGAGGGGATGCCTTCCGGGGCATCCCCAAGCTTAGGCTTTTGGTTGTCCTTGAATATTACCTTTGGGTGCCTTGGTCATCCCCAAGCTTAGGCTCTTGCCACTCCTTATTCCATAGTCCATCAAATCTTTACCCAAAACTTGAAAACTTCACAACACAAAACTTAACAGAAAACTCGTAAGCTCCGTTAGTATAAGAAAATAAATCACCACCTAGGTACTATTGTGAACTCATTCTAAATTCATATTGGTGTAATATCTATTGTATTCCAACTTATCTATGGTTCATACCCTCCGATACTACTCATAGATTCATCAAAATAAGCAAACAACACATCGAAAACAGAATCTGTCAAAAACAGAACAGTCTGTAGTAATCTGGATCAAACGTATACTTCCGGAACTGATAAAATTCTAAAATAAATGGCTGGAAGTGAGGAATTTATCTATTAATCATCTTCAAAAATAATTAACTAAATATCACTCTCCAAATAAAAATGGCAGCAATTCTCGTGAGCGCTAAAGTTTCTGTTTTTTACAGCAAGATCAACAAGACTTTCCCCAAGTCTTCCCAACGGTTCTACTTGGCACAAACACTAATTAAACACAAAAAATCATTCATAACAGAGGATAGATAAATTATTTATTACTAAACAGGAGCAAAAAAGCAAGGAACAAAAATAAAATTGGGTTGCCTCCCAACAAGCGCTATCGTTTAACGCCCCTAGCTGGGCATGATGATTTCAATGATGCTCACATAAAGGATAAGAATTGTAACATAAAGAGAGCATCATGAAGAATGTGACTAGCAGATTTAAGTCTAACCCACTTCCTATGCATAGGGATTTTGTGATCAAACAACTTGTGGGAACAATAATCAACTAGCATAGGAGAGCAAAACAAGCATAACTTCAAAACTTTAAGCACATAGAGAGGAAACTTGATATTATTGCAATTCCTACAAGCATATATTACTCCCTCATAATAATTTTCAGTAGCATCATGAATGAATTCAACAATATAACCAGCACCTAAAGCATTATTTTCATGATCTACAAGCATAGAAAATTTACTACTCTCCACATAAGCAAGATTCTTCTCATTCGGAATAGTGGGAGTATCATAAGAGACCCGAATACTATAAATTGTTTCCACATTAAAAGAGTAATGTTCAGAAAAGGGGTAATCATAATCATGACAAGTTTTATAAATATAATCACTACTTTTTATAGCATAAGTATCATCACAATAATCATCATAGGTAGGAGGCATGCTATCATCATTATAAACTTGCATATCAAAACTTGGGAGACTAAAAATATCATCTTCATTAAACGTAGCATAGCATCCCCAAGCTTGGGACGAACATTAATTGCAGCAAATATATTCTCAAAAACATCATCTTCATCAAACATAGCATCCCTAAGCTTGGGCCTTTTCATATCATAAGCATAATCACTCTCATAATTAATAGTATGGATAGCGCCAATAGTATAGCAAGTATCATATTCTTCCAAGCAAGTGCCAAAAAGATTTTGAAGATCATAAGAAGTATCATTATCTTCCACAATTATATTTTCATGAGGCACAATAGTAATAGGAGCAGCATTATTTGGGAGAGATATCTTTTTACCTCTCTTCCTTTTTCTTTTCTTCTTCTTCACCACATCATGTGTGGGTTCAATCCTCTTTTTGGAGCTCCTTATTAATGAGATTGGTTGAATAGGAAGCTCCTCCTCGTTACCTGATTCATCATAAGAAATAATAGGAGGGTATTGGGAAGTCTCTTCCCTTTCATTAGTATTCTCTTCATCTTCTATTTGTTTTCTTTTCTTTATGTAGTTGGCAATATAAGGATTTTCAATACAATTCACCGCATAATACATATAAATTTCCTCTAGATCAAAATGAAGAACTCTATCAAGGGCAAATTTTGGAATATCCTCAGTTATACGTTTCATTTCTTTATAACCCAAGAGAAAACTAAGTTCATTATGATGTGCAAGGGAAATCAAGTCATCACAAATTTTGGACATGATACGATCATGAAACAATTTGCATTGAGTACCAAAATGATCACGTTAATAGCAAAGTTCACAAGTATGGCTAAGAAAATTTAAATTTTCAGCACAAGCATCTAGCCTTTCTTGCAACCATTTAGTTTCCAAGTACTTATGCCTCTTGCAATATCTATCTTCCCTATTTGGTGTGTACTTGCAAACCCAATGCACTCCACAAAACTTGACATGCTTATAGGAGACATTTTCATCATAACTAGTACAATCATCATTAGTACTATGGATATTCAAAGAGTTCATACTAACAACATTGCAATCATGGTCATCATTCAAAGATTTAGTTCCAAACATTTTAATGCATTCTTCTTCTAACACTTTGGCACAATTTTCCTTTCCATCATAGTCACGAAAGGTATTAAAAAGATGAAGCGTATGAGACAAACTCAATTCCATTTTTTGTAATTTTCTTTTATAAACTAAACTAGTGATAAAAAAGAAACTAAAAGACTCGATTGCAAGATCTAAAGATATACCTTCAAGCACTCACCTCCCTGGCAACGGCGCCAGAAAAGAGCTTCATGTATACTACACAACCTTCTTGTTGTAGACGTTGTTGGGACTCCAAGTGCAGAGGTTTGTAGGACAGTAGCAAAGTTCCCTCAAGTGGATGACCTAAGGTTTATCAATCTGTAGGAGGCGTAGGATGCAGATGGTCTCTCTAAAACAACCCTGCAACCAAATAACAAGGAGTCTCTTGTGTCCCCAACACACCCAATACAATGGTAAATTGTATAGGTGCACTAGTTCGGCGAAGAGATGGTGATACAAGCAGTATATGGATGGTAGATAAAGGTTTTTGTAATCTGAAAATATAAAAACAACAAGGTAACTAATGGTAAAAGTGAGCGTAAACGGTATTGCAATGCGTTGAAACAAGGCCTAGGGTTCATACTTTCGCTAGTGCAAGTTCCCTCAACAATAATAACATAATTGGATCATATAACTATCCCTCAACATGCAACAAAGAGTCACTCCAAAGTCACTTATAGCGGAGAACAAACGAAGAGATTATGGTAGGGTACGAAACCACCTCAAAGTTATTCTTTCCAATCAATCCGTTGGGCTATTCCTATAAGTGTCACAAACAGCCCTAGAGTTCGTACTAGAATAACACCTTAAGACACAAATCAACCAAAACCCTAATGTCACCTAGATACTCCAATGTCACCTCAAGTATCCGTGGGTATGATTATACAATATGCATCACACAATCTCAGATTCATCTATTCAGCCAACACATAGAACCTCAAAGAGTGCCCCAAAGTTTCTACCAGAGAATCACGACGAAAACGTGTGCCAACCCCTATGCATAGGTTCATGGGCGGAACCCGCAAGTTGATCACCAAAACATACATCAAGTGAATCACGTGGTATCCCATTGTCACCACAGATACGCATGGCAAGACATACATCAAGTGTTCTCAAATCTTTAAAGACTCAATCCGATAAGATAACTTCAAAGGGAAAACTCAATCCATTACAAGAGAGTAGAAGGGGGAGAAAACATCATAAGATCCAACTATAATACCAAAGCTCGCGATACATCAAGATCGTATCACCTCAAGAACACAAGAGAGAGATCAAACACATAGCTACTGGTACATACCCTCAGCCCCGAGGGAGAACTACTCCCTCCTTGTCATGGAGAGCACCGGGATGATGAAGATGGCCACCGGAGAGGGATTGCCCCCTCCGGTAGGGTGCCAGAATGGGTCTAGATTGGTTTTCGATGGCTACAGAGGCTTCTGGCGGCGGAACTCCCAATCTACTGTGCTCCCCGATCGTTTTAGGGTACATGGAGATATATAGGCGGAAGAAGTATGTTAGGGGAGCCACGAGGGGCCCACGAGGGTGGAGGGCGCGCCCAGGGGGTGGGTGCGCCCCCTACCTCATGGCTTCCTCAAAGCTTCCTTGACATGGACTCCAAGTCTCCCGGGTTGCTTTCCTTCCAAAAATAAGTTCCATGAAGTTTCAGTTCAATTGGACTCCGTTTGATTTTCCTTTTCTGTGATACTCTAAAACAAGGTAAAAACAGAAACTGGCACTGGGCTCTGGGTTAATAGGTTAGTCCCAAACATGATATAAAAGTGTATAATAAAGCCCATAAACATCCAAAATAGTAGATAATATAGCATGGAGCAATCAAAAATTATAGATAAGTTGGAGACGTATCAGCTATAAGGTCTCTGCCACACACTTGTGGGCCTACTAAGTTGACGTGTATGCAAGGCTTTGTCAACATATAGTCAACACACGGTTCTAGTAGTAGTGTCCGTTGGATGTCCATCCAACAGATGTCGTGCTTCTTCTTCAATCTCGGATATTCTAGCTTCAGCCGCCCAAAAAATGATTCCTCCCCCTGACATCTGGGGCGCACTGTTTCGGAGGCTGACCTGTGGGCCTACTAAGTTGACGCATACCAAGGGCTTTGTCAACTTAGTCGATATAAACGATTCTAGCTGCAGTGACCGTACGATGTCCATCCAACGGCCATTGTGATCCTTTAACCTCTGGTCTTCTTGCTCCAGCCACCCAAAGCAGCGCCGGTCGTGCCGCCTGCTCCTGCCTCCCGTGGCCGGCTGTGCTGCCGCGGAGGCCTCACCTCCCCCTACCACTCCCACCGCTAGCCAGGCCCTACGGTGATGGCATCCTCACACCGCAGCCGAACCAGTGAACCCTCGTACTCATCTCTGCGCCGCGTCTTCCCCGGCTCCGCGTCGTCCCCTTCCTAGGCCTCGCCGTCGTCCACCTCCTTGGTGCTCGCGGCGCGGCGTGGTCAATGTGGTCAACGACCAACTTCCATCGGAAGAGTACTGTACGTGGAGAGGTTGAGAGCTGGGTCCATGTCCGGAGCAAGCAAGTGCCTCCTTATTATGCGGAAAATAATTATTCCTCCACTTGACAGCAGGGACCCACCGTACGGGCCACCGTATTTCATGGAAAGAAGGTTTCCCCCCTGACTGCTGTGACCCACCGGCTACATCTTCGCACGCAAGGAAGTGCGTCCATATTACGGGAAAAAAATGATTCGCCCCCTGACCGGTGGGACCCACCAGCTACATCTTCGCACGCAAGGAAGTGCGTCCATATTACGGGAAAAAATGATTCACCCCCTGACTGCTGGGACCCACCAGCTACATCTTCGCACGCAAGGAAGTGCCTGACAGTCGGGACCCACCCGGTCGAAGCGTATGTAGCGTTGTCATTCTGGTCGCAAACGTGTACCTACATACTAGTCGATCGGTCTGTCTGTAGGCTGCAGCGATGAACCGTGGCCATATAAGGAAGGGCACGTGTGGTAGTAGAGGCGTACACGTAGCATGTACACGTACGTACAACGGCCAGGGTGCAAGAAAGTAAATACGACCACATATGTACATACGGGCGGGGTCTCGAACGCCTACTCGCGCATACGTACAGCCAGGGCTCGTGCACATGGCTGTGGCTGTGTCGGAACGGAGAAACTGCATCGTCATCGTGTTCATGGGGAGGCAACGGAATGCGTCGTGTTCATCAGGAGGCAACGGAACACGTTGTTCATTGCTACCTCTTGAGCACTATGTTGGTTTTCCCTTGAAGAGGAAAGGGTTTTGCAGCAAAGTAGCATAAGTATTTCCCTCAGTTTTTGACAACCAAGGTATCAATACAGTAGGAGACTACACGCAAGTCCCTCGTACCTGCACAAACAAATAAGAACCTTGCAACCAGCACGATAAAGGAGTTGTCAATCCCTTCACGGTCACTTACGAGAGTGAGATATGATAGACATAATAAGATAAATAAATATTTTTGGTATTTTTATGATATAGATTGATAGTAAAGATTGCGAAATAAAATAGATTGGAAACTTATATGATAAAAGATAGACCCGGGGCCATAGGTTTCACTAGTGGCTTCTCTCAAGATAGCATAAGTATTATGGTGGGTGAACGAATTACTGTCAAGCAATTGATAGAAAAGTGCATAATTATGAGAATATCTAGGCATGATCATGTATATAGGCATCACGTCCGTGACAAGTAGACCGAAACAATTCTGCATCTACTACTATTACTCCACACATGGACCGCTATCCAGCATGCATCTAGAGTATTAAGTTCATAAGAACAGACTAACGCATTAGGCAAGATGACATGATGTAGAGGGATAAACTCAAGCAATATGATATAAACCCCATTTTTTTATCCTCGATGGTAACAATACAATACGTGCCTTGCTGCCCTTGCTGTCACTGGGAAAGGACACCGCAAGATTGAACCCAAAGCTAAGCACTTCTCTCATTGAAAGAAAGATCAATCTAGTAGGCCAAACCAAACTGATAATTGGAAGAGACTTGCAAAGATAACCAATCATACATAAAAGGTTCCAGAGAAGAATCAAATATAGCTCATAGATAAACTTGATCATAAACCCAAAATTCATCGAATCTCAACAAACACACCGCAAAAAGAGTTACATGGAATAGATCTCCAAGAAGACCGATGAGAACTTTGTATTGAGATCCAAAGAGAGAAAATAAGCCATCTAGCTAATAACTATGGACCCGAAGGTCTGTGGTAAACTACTCACACAAGATCGGAGAGGCTATGGTGTTGATGTAGAAGCCCTTCGTGATCGATTCCCCCTTCGGGAGAGCTCCGGAAAAGGCCCCAAGATGGGATCTCTTGGGTACAGAATGTTGCGGCGGTGGAAATAGGGTTTCGTGATGCTCTTGGATGTTTTCGGGGTATATGGATATATATAGGAGGAAGAAGTAGGTCGGTGGAGCTGCGAGGGGCCCACGAGGGTGGGGGCGCGCCCAGGGTGGCAGGCGCACCTCCCTGCCTCGTGGATCCCTCGTTTCTTTCTTGACGTCCACTCCAAGTCCGCTTGATCACGTTTGTTCCAAAAATAACTCTCCCAAAGGTTTCATTCCGTTTGGATTCCGTTGGATATTCCTTTCCTACGAAACACTGAAATAGGCAAAAAAATAGTAATTTGCACTGGGCCTTGGGTTAGTAGGTTAGTCCCAAAAATAATATAAAAGTGTATAATAAAGCCCATAAACATCCAAAACAAATAATATAATAGCATGGAACAATCAAAAATTATAGATACGTTGGAGACGTATCAAGCATCCCCAAGCTTAATTCCTGCTCGTCCTCGAGTAGGTCAGTGATAAAAATAGAATTTTTGATGTGGAATGCTACCTAGCATAATTCTCAATGTAATTTTATTTATTGTGGCAAGAATGTTCAGATCCGAAAGACTCAAGACAAAAGTTTAATATTGACATAAAAATAATAATATTTCAAGCATACTAACAAAGCAATTATGTCTTCTCAAAATAACATGGCCAAAGAAAGTTATCCCTACAAAATCATATAGTCTGGCTATGCTCTATCTTCACCACACAAAATATTTAAATCATGCACAACCCCGATGACAAGCCAAGAAATTGTTTCATACTTTTGATGTTCTCAAACTTTTTCAATCTTCATGCAATACATGAGCGTGAGGCATGGACCTAGCACTATAGGTGGAATAGAACGTTGGTTGTGGAGAAGACAAAAAGGAGAAGATGGTCTCACATCAACTAGGTGTATCAACGGGCTATGGAGATGCCCATCAATAGATATCAATGTGAGTGAGTAGTGTCAGATCACGGGTTCCAGCAAAACCCTCAAGGTTTGAACACTGGGGTGCGCGCTAAGATCTCCCCCTACCAATCCACGTCCTAGCTTCGCTAGATCTCAAGGACTAACTCAACGAACTCGCAACACGAAGGACACGAGATTTATACTGGTTCGGGCCACCGTTGCGGTGTAATACCCTACTCCAGTGTGGTGGTGGTGGATTGCCTCTTGGGCTGAGGATGAACAGTACAAGGGGAAGAATAGCCTCCTGAGGAGAGGTGTTCTTGTGCTCGGTGAACTTGTGGTTGTTCTGGTCTCTCTCGATTTATCTGAGTCGATCTCTCTCTCGATCCGTCGGGGGGGGTGTTCTTACTATGGTGGCTAGTCCTATATATAGAGGCCCTGGTCCTCTCCCCAAATATTGAGTGGGAAGGGAGTCAACAATGGCCAATTCGAAAGGGGTAAGCTAGTACAACTTATCCTGACAAAAGCAATCTTCGCCTGCCAAAGGCTCTGGTGGTGACGCCGTCTTGGGCTCCACGGTGACCTCCGTCTTGCCATCCTTCTGGTCTTGCTCTCGTTGCACCGATATGGAAACCTTTGCTTGACGCCTCGGTACTCCGCGTCTGCGCTTGCCTCCTTAGCACCAAAGAGGAAACAAGGACACTGTGCACGCTGGCGCCCGCCTGATCTTGATCGTCATGGCTCAGGTCACTGGAACCTCGCGAGGTTTGCCTCGCCTTGTACTCTCCGCCCCTCGCGAGCTAGCCTGGTGAGGGCGCTCCTGAGGAGGTCTCATGTCATCCACCTCGCGAGGCTTGGCCCCTTGCGAGGGTCTTGATTGCTTGTTGGTGAAGATGGGTCGTACAGGCCCGCTTGCAGAGCCACGCCGTGGGCCGTAGGCAGGCAAGTCTGGGGACCCCCATTCCCAGAACGCCGACGGTAGCCCCCGGGCCCAAGGCGCGCTCGGGCTTGGCTTCGAGGCGAAGCCAAAGGTCAAATGTGGACCGTGGCGGGCCCCAATAGCCTGCGGCCTTGGACGACGCGTGGCAGTTGATTGGACGTGGGCGTCTCCGCTTCCCCACGCTGCCTCGGTGAGGGAGTCCTGGATTAGGGGGTCTCCGGACAGCCGAATTATATCCTTTGGCCGGATTGTTGGACTATGAAGATACAAGATTGAAGACTTCGTCTCGTGTCCGGATGGGACTTTACTTGGCATGGAAGGCAAGCTAGGCAATACAGATATGTGTATCTCCTCCTTTGTAACCGACCTTGTGTAACCCTAGCCCTTTCCGGTGTCTATATAAACAGGAGGGTTTTAGTCCGTAGGACAATATACAATCATACCATAGGCTAGCTTCTAGGGTTTAGCCTCTCCGATCTCATGGTAGATCAACTCTTGTAATACCCATATCATCAAGAATAAATCAAGCAGGACGTAGGGTTTTACCTCCATCAAGAGGGCCCGAACGTGGTTAAAACATCGTGTTCCCTGCCTCCTGTTACCATCCGCCTTAGACGCACAGTTTGGGACCCCCTACACAAGATCCGCCTGTTTTGACACCGACGTTGGTGCTTTCATTGAGAGTTCCTCTGTGTCATCGCCGTTAGGCTTGATGGCTCCTTCTATCATCGATAGCGATGCAGTCCGGGGTGAGACTTTTCTCCCCGGACAGATCTTTGTGTTCAGCGGCTTCGCACTGTGGGCCAACTCGCTTGATCATTTGGAGCAGATCGAAAGTTACGCCCCTGACCACCAGGTCAGGTTTGGAAGCTTAAACTACACGGCCGATATTCGCGGAGACTTGATCTTCAACGGATTCAAGCCTCTGCCTTGTGCGTCACCCGGTCACGATGAGTACGATTTAGCTCTACCATCATACAGTGTTCAGGAGATCGCACCGGCAGCCGTTCCGACCCTCAATTCGGAGCCAGTTATGCCGTCCATGGACGGGTGGATGTACCCCGCCACGGAAGCCTTACCCTCAGTGGCGATCGTGCCAAACATCGACCTTACCCTGCGCGAGAGCCATGTTGTCAGACTGCCAGACCCTTCTCCGGCCACGGACTCCGAACCGCCTGCGCCCGTTCCTAGCGAATCCGATTGGGCGCCGATCATGGAGTTTACCTCCGCGGATATTTTTCAGCGCTCGCCCTTTGGCGACATACTGAACTCATTAAGGTCTCTCTCCTTATCAGGAGGATCCAGGCCGAACTATGTCCGGCAGGATTGGGATACGGATGACGAAGAAATTCGCTGCCCACCCACCACCCACTTGGTAGCCACTGTCGATGACTTAACCGACATGCTCGACTTCAACTCCAAAGACATCGACGGTACAGCGGAGGACACACCTAAGGAAGGTAATGGCGACGAGACAGCGGAGGATGACCCCTCCAAGAAGCAACCCAAGCGCCGATGTCAGGGCGCCGCTCTAATTCCGGCCAAAGCAAAAGTGTTGATACCGACACAGGAGATAATAACACTCGGATAGTGCCGAAGATGGCAACAATCCCCTCCAGCAAGATTTAGAGCAGGAGGATGGAGGAGCCAGCCCTCCAGAGAGAGCGACAGATGGAGAGGCGGAGGATGATAATTACATGCCCCCCTCCGAAGACGAGGCAAGCCTCGACGATGACGAATTCGTCGTGCCAGAGGATCCCGTCGACCAAGAGCGCTTCAAGTGCCGGCTTATAGCCACGGCAAATAGCCTTAAGAAAAAGCAGCAGCAGCTCAAGCTGATCAAGATCTGCTAGCTGACAGATGGACTGAAGTCTTCGCGGCCGAGGAATATAAACTCGAGCCCCCCTCCAAGAGTTACCCAAAATGCAGGTTGCTACCCCGACTGGAGGAAGAAGCGTATGACGTGGCTGATCGGCCACCTCGTGGCCGCGATAGAGAGGCATTCCAGCCAAAAACTCAGCCAGCACCTCAACGCCATTCAAATAAAAAGGCATGGGAAATACGCCAGACCTGCGAGACGTATTGGAGGACAAAGCAAAACATGCAAGATCGATCTACGGATCACGAGGGCGCGCCACTAAGCAAGACAATAAACGTCACGCTGGATACAGTAAAAGTAAATCCGGCCGGGCCGAACACAGCGGGTAAGACCCATTCGAGCTGCGTCGCGATATAGCCCAATACAGAGGCGCCGCACACCCCTTATGCTTCACCGACGAAGTCATGGATCATCAAATCCCAGAGAGTTTCAAACCCGTAAATATAGAATCATACGACGGCACAACAGATCCTGCGGTATGGATCAAGGATTTCCTCCTCCACATCCACATGGCCCACGGTGATGACTTACACGCCATCAAATACCTCCCACTAAAGCTCAAAGGACCAGCACGACATTGGCTTAACAGCTTGCCAGCAGAGTCCATTAGCTGTTGGGAAGATCTGGAGGCCGCATTCCTCGACAACTTTCAGGCCACTTACGTGCGACCACCAGACACCGATGACCTAAGCCATATAATTCAGCAGCCAGAGGAATCGGCCAGGCAATTCTGGACACGGTTCCTAACAAAGAAAAATCAAATCATCGACTGTCCGGATGCGGAGGCCCTAGCAGCTTTCAAGCACAACATCCGCGATGAGTGGCTAGCCCGACACCTTGGTCAGGAAAAGCCGAAATCTATGGCAGCCCTCACGACACTCATGACCCGCTTTTGTGCGGGAGAAGACTGCTGGCTGGCTCGCAGTAATAACATATCAAAGAACCGTGGTACTTCGGATACCAAGGACGGCAATGGCAGGTCACGACAAAATAAACATAAGCGCCGCATTAACAGCTACAATATCGAGGATATGGCAGTCAATGCCGGATTCAAAGGCTCTAAACCCGGTCAGCGGAAAAAGCCATTTAAAAGAAGCACTCCGGGCTAGTCCAGTTTGGACCGCATACTCGATCGCTCGTGTCAGATACACGGCACCCCCGACAAGCCAGCCAACCTCACCAATAGGGATTGTTGGGTATTCAAGCAGGCCGGCGAGTTAATTGCCGAAAACAAAGATAAGGGGCCACATAGAGATGACGAGGAAGAGCCCCGGCAACCGAACACCGGAGGACAGAAGAGGTTCCCCCCACAAGTGCGGACGGTGAACATGATATACACAACCCACATCCCCAAGAGGGAGCGGAAGCGTGCGGTCAGGGACGTATATGCGTTGGAGCCAGTCGCCCCAAAGTTCAACCCATGGTCCTCCTGTCCGATCACCTTCGATCACAGGGACCACCCCACTAGTATCTGTCATGGCGGATTCGCCGCACTGGTCTTAGACCCAATCATCGACGGATTTCACCTCACTCGAGTCCTTATGGATGGCGGCAGCAGCCTGAACCTGCTTTACCATGACACAGTGCGCAAAATGGGTATAGACCCCTCAAGGATCAAACCCACAAAAACGACCTTTAAAGGCGTCATTCTAGGTGTAGAGGCCCATTGCACAGGCTCAATTACACTAGAAGTGGTCTTCGGATCCCCAGATAACTTCCGAAGCGAAGAATTAATCTTCGATATAGTCCCGTTCCGCAGTGGCTATCATGCACTGCTCAGGCAAACCGCATTTGCGAGATTCAATGCGGTACCGCATTATGCATACGTCAAGCTCAAGATGCCAGGACCTCGGGGGGTCATCACAGTTAATGGAAACACAGAGCGCTCTCTCCGCACGGAGGGGCACACTGCGGCCCTCGCAGCAGAAGTGCAAAGCAGCCTCTCAAGGCAATCCACCAGTTCGGCGTTTCAAGACCCAGACACCTTTAAGCGTGCTCGGAGTAATCGACAACTAGACCGCCTGACACGATCTGAGCTCGCATAGCAATGCGGCCCCCACCCCGGCCCAAGCCAAACGGTGAAATTCATGCCACACGTACATAATTACACATTAAAAATACCATGGGCACAGGCGGGGAGGGGGGCACAACTACGGCACACCCCAATACACGGCTTAAACCGCACTAGGGGCTTCCCGCTTTGTTATTTTTGTCTTTCAAGACATTAATCTCTGGAAACCCTGTCCGGCAGCATGATTGCTGGACACATGATGCAGCAACCAAGGAGGCAGAAAGCTACGTCACACCCCGGAACTCCCAGGTGGATTACGATATCGAGTGAAATATTTGCTTTAATACTATTCCTCAGCTTGCCCTTGGAAGGGACATAGTCCTACTTTTTGCTTATCGCACTACCTATATCATTCTGCTTTAAGGCACCTTTTTGAATAAACAATGCATAACATTACGACTATTATTGCATTCTTGTTATATATATATGTGTTCATTAATGACGCCTTGCAACCGTACACTTTGGTACGGCCAATACACCAGGGGCTTAAGTATCCCACGTTATGGTGTGTGAACTCTGAACACTTTCACAAGTGCGGCACCCCGAACTTATAGCATTATATGCATCAGCTCCGAATCATGTCTTTGGTCAAATGTTGGGTTTGCCCAGCTCCTATGTTTTGGTACCTTATGTTCCGCTCTATCGGCTAAGGTAGCACTAGGAGAACTACTGCGATTGTGCCCTGGTTCTGCTAGGCTAAGCACCTCAGTAGAGAAAGCTAAAACTGACTGTCATGATAAGGCGAGAGACTGGTCGCTGTTCGGCGAGGTTTCGAGTCCCTAAAGACTTATGCCGCTTAGAGCGAGGAGCCGGTCCTGTCCGGCTTAAAGGCGTGTATCACGCCCCGAATTTGGCCTTCCGAATACCAGGGGCTTCGCCGAAATTTAAAATTATAGAATTCTATGGCTAAGTGAGAGTGATAAAGCATTATTAGTCCGGTTTCCTTGTTTGCTGTGCTGAGCACCTCCCTGGAAGGACCCAAAAATGGGAACAAGAGTGCTCAAGTTTATCCCGAACACCCCAGCACTCGCGGCATGGGGGCAGAAGCCGAGGACTAGACATCTCTCAGATTGGATAAACAGCCAAACAAAAGATAATATTTTAAATTCAAACAAGCGTTGCATAGCGCTAATGAAACAAGTTTTCATCATACAGGATCACACGAGCAAGTTTACTCAAATATTACATCCTTTGGACATTCGTCCGCTACAAGACGGGCACCCTTAAGGACACCCTCATAATAAATTTCGGGGGTGCGATGCTCCTTGACCTGCGGCAGTCCTTCCTTGATCAGCTTCACGGCGTCTAGCTTGGCCCATTGCACCTTCACACGGGCGAAAGCCCGACGTGCACCTTCGATGTAGATGGACCGCTTGACGACTTCCAGCCGTGGGCAGGCATCCACAAGACGCCTCACCAGGCCGAAGTAGCTGTTCGAAAGGGCATCGCCAGGCCACATCCGGACTATAAAGCCCTTCATGGCCTGTTCGGCCACCTTGTGTAGCTCGACCAGCTGCTTCAGCTGGTCGCACATAGGCACCGGGTGTTCGGTCCCAGTATACTGAGACCAGAACATCTTCTCCGTTGAGCTTCCCTCCTCGGCCTGGTAAAACTATGCGGCATCCGATACACTACGGGGCAAATCTTGAATGCTCCTGGAGAGCTCCGGATTCGGGTAAGTAATAGGTAATTTAGTTTCACATGCTTGCTTTGCATATAGAATGCCTTACCCGCCGCTATTTTCTTCATCGCGTCAATCTCCTGGAGGGCCTTTTGGGCTTCGGCCTTGGCACTCTTTGTGCTCTCGAGGGCTGCGGCAAGCTCAGACTCTCGCGTCTTCGAGTCAAGCTCCAACGCCTCGTGCTTCGTCACGAGAGCCTGGAGCTCTTGGCGCACCTCGCCCACCCGAGCCTCTTGCCTTTCCCGCTCGGTGCGCTCCTTGGCCGCTTTATCTTCGGCCTCGGACAGCGCTTGCTTTAGGGTCGCCACTTCGGTCGTGGCCCCTGGCAAATTCATGATGATCCTGTCATTTTGCAATCACATTCTTTTTATACATATCCATAGACTAGGTACTACTTACCTTTGTTCTCTTCGAGCTGCCTCTTGGCAAGGCCGAGCTCGTCCTTGGACCCTTTAAGGTCCTGCTTTAGTGCGGCGACCTCCGCAGTCAATGCGGCAGATGCCAGCAGCGAAGCCTGCATACGCATATTGACATACTTATATTAGACTCCTGCGATATTGTTTGACCCTCTGTTCGGCTTTTCTTTGTGAACACCGAGCAGAGCATCAGGGGCTACTGTCTATGCGGTAATATTTTTCCTTTATTTTAAACACTTACCTCAAAGCTTGTTAGAAGGCTGGCACAGGCTTCACTCAATCTGCTCTTGGCAGACTGAACCTTCTGGAACACTGCACTCTTAATAGTACGGTGCTCCTCGTTGATGGAAGCGCTGCGAAGCGCTCCCAGCAGATTGTCCGGTGCCTCTGGATGGATAGAGTTCACCGGCACAGACGTCTTGCCCCTCTTGGAAGGAGGCCGCCTGCCCAAGTCCGGAACCACTGGAGGTTCCGGCGCGGTGTTCCGCTGAGGGCCGAAATCGGAGCTCTCAGGGGCCTTGTTCCCTCTGCTCCCAGAGTCCGGAAGGTCTCCTTGAGGCGCCTCCGGGACTGTCTCCCCTCGACCCGGTGCTTCTTGGACAATACCCCAGCGTCGTCCGCAGGGCAAGGGGAGGTGGCGGTCGGAAGTGGATCGCTATCCATATTTGACAAGCCCAGGGAGCCGTCCGACGATACATCGATACGGGCTCGTGGAGGCCTGCATAATCATATTCGGCATTAGGGGAAGCAGTGCGACAAAGGAATGATATGAGTTACTCTGGTATCCGAATACTTACGACTTCGCCAGGGGCATGGCCCTGAGCAGCCACTCGTCTTCGCCTTCGGCGGCGGTGGTGGAACTGTCCGGAAGGAGAGTCCTTCCCTTCTTGGACCCTTCGGCCTCCCCAGTTGGGGCAGCCTTCCTTTTCTTGTCTCCCCCAACTGAAGGGGGAGCATCTTCTTCTTCCTCCTCGTCTTCGGGGGAGGAGTGTGTTGCAGAGTTATCAGACGATGAGTCCGATGACGCCTGGCGTCGGGAGCTCTTTCGGGTTCCCTTGGCCTTCTTGGTCTTCTCCGGCACCTTGTAAGGAGCCAGAGTCAGCATCTTCGTCGGGAGAGCGTCTGCTGGGCCTTCAGGCAAAGGAGCCGGACAATCGATCTGTCCGACCGTCTCCTGCCAGTCCTGTCAAAGGTACGGGAGCTTAGATCCCACATAGAGTCAAACTATGAAAAACAAGTATCCCGTGAGAGGTAAAACAGCTTACCGCGCTGGCTTGGCGCTTCACGCAGAATCCGCGATCCTCAGTAGTGGGAGGGGGAACCTCGACACCCTTGAATAGCACCTTCCAGGCATCCTCGTGAGTTGTGTCGAAGAGCCTGTTCAGAGTTCGGTGCTGGGCCGGGTCGAACTCCCACAAGTTGAAAGCCCATTGTTGGTACGGAAGGATCCGGTGGATGAGCATGACCTGGACTACGTTGACGAGTTTGATCTTCTTGTTCACCATGTTTTGAATACATGTTTGGAGTCCGGTTAGCTCTCTGGAACTACCCCAGGACAGGCCCTTCTCTTGCCAGGAGGTGAGCCGCGTGGGGATGCCAGATCGGAACTCGGGGGCCGCTGCCCATTTAGGGTCACGCGGCTCTATGATGTAGAACCACCCCGATTGCCACCCCTTTACGGTCTCCACGAAGGAGCCCTCGAGCCATGTGACGTTGGGCATCTTACCCACCATGGCACCTCCGCACTCCGCCTGGCGGCCGCTCACTACCTTCGGCTTGACATTGAAGGTCTTCAGCCATAAGCCGAAGTGGGGCTTGATGCGGAGGAAGGCCTCGCACACGACGATAAATGCCAAGATGTTGAGGATGAAGTTCGGGGCCAGATCGTGGAAATCCAGGCCGTAGTAGAACATGAGCCCCCGGACGAATGGGTGGAGAGGGAATCCCAGTCTGCCCCTCCTCTGGGAGCCGGTGCGCGATGTCGTCGGGAAGGTATCCGGCTCTCCTCAGCTTCTTGATGTGTCCCTCCATGACGGAGGAGACCATCCACCTGCCTCCCGCTCCGGACATGGTTGGAGAAGGTTGAGGTGGGAAGTGCAGACTTGGGCACTGGAGCTCGAGTGCGCGAAAATGGATGAGCAAAAGAGGAAGAAGGCATGGATGAAAAGGTGAATTCTTATCCCTTTATATGGGCGGACGAAACTATGCGTCCCTACTAGCCTGGTAAAACTCGCTTATCCCCCAAGCTCCGTAATCGATGGCGCGGTTGGGTTACCCACGCCCGTATTGATGAGAATCCCGTAATAAGGGGGACACGATCTCTGCTTTGACAAGACGTGTCAAAAAACTGCCTCGCGTTATGTGCAGAGCTAGTTAAAGGAAACGGTTCGAATAATCACCGGGCCATGGCATAATGTCATGTTGCCAAAACAAGTCAGCAAATTGGATTTGTGGAAATATTATTCTCTCTATGGTGGTATGCGGAACTTATTTTGCAGGGTCAGACACTATCCTTGTATTCAAATTCTTCCGTGGTGTATTCGGAGGAGGAACCCGCCTTGCAATGCCGCAGACAATACTGCGCGCCGGACTCATCGTCATTGAAAGCCTGGTTCAGGGGCTACTGAGGGAGACCTGGATTAGGGGGTCTCCGGACAGCCAGATTATATCCTTTGGCCGGACTGTTGGACTATGAAGACACAAGATTGAAGACTTCGTCTCGTGTTCGGATGGGACTTTACTTGGCGTGGAAGGCAAGCTAGGCAATACGAATATGTGTATCTCCTCCTTTGTAACCGACCCTGTGTAACCCTAGCCCTTTCCAGTGTCTATATAAACCAGAGGGTTTTAGTCCGTAGGACAATATACAATCATACCATAGGCTAGCTTCTAGGGTTTAGCCTCTCTGATCTCGTGGTAGATCAACTCTTGTAATACCCATATCATCAAGAATAAATCAAGCAGGACGTAGGGTTTTACCTCCATCAAGAGGGCCCGAACCTGGGTAAAACATCGTGTTCCCTGCCTCCTGTTACCATCCGCCTTAGACGCACAGTTCGGGACCCCCTACCCGAGATCCGCCGGTTTTGACACCGACACTCGGCAACTGCCCGACTTGACAAGTCCCTGTGACATGCAAGGAAAAGGATCATTATTACCTTAGATCGTGAAGGCCGGCGGTTGGCCTCCCCTTCGCTATAAATGGGAGGTGGGCGTGGAGCCCCCATCTCCTGTCTCTCCTGCTTCTTCTTCTTCCTTGCTCCGCTCCTTGCTGGTGCAGTCATGGCGCCGATTCGGATGTTTTCGGCTGTAGAGAAGGGCAAGGCTCCCCTCGACGAGCCCAAGCTGCTCCCGCCGAAGAAGAGGAGGTCTCATCGCTGCGAGATGGTCGTGATGCCGGTGGTGTCGCGGCCGTGGTACTAAAGGCCGCCTCCTGGGTACCCGCTGCCCTTGTATGATCACGCCTATGATTCCGTAGGAGGGAGCGATGAGCGTCACCGCCCGCACCAGGGCCGTGGCCGCCGAGTTGCGGAGGCGCACGCCATCTCCCCAGGGGTCCACGATGCGGACTCCTCGTGCGAGTTCGTTTTGTGGGCGGTGAAGCCACCAAACACTTGGATTCGCCTCCCACAGTTATTCGCCACCGAGGGGACCTCTTGAGCGCTGGCTGCAGCACGCCGACTGCGACACCCCGGCGACTGGAGCGGAGATTGAAGCCGTCGCCTCTGGGAGGATCTTCATGACCCGAGGCTGGGGCGAGATTGCCCGAGTCTGCTGCACGGAGGGTGCCCTCGCGATCCACTTCGAGTACGATGGCACCTCTGTGCTGCTCTTCAAGGTCTTCGACGAGGAAGGCCGCCCCCTGGAGTGCTGCCCTGAAGGAGGTCGCCAGGACGGTGCAGCGGCTGCCGCAGGGCCTGCCGCAGGCTTCACCTGCAGCTCCTCCAGCGACAACGGCGACTCCTGGTGGTCCAGCGACTCTCCCGAGCTCGTGGAGTCTCCGGAGACGAGCAACGACAGCTACGTGCCCCCGAGCTCCCGCCGAGCTCGTAGCAGGGCTGCGGTGTCCAGCCGCCGTCTTCGCTGATCTGGATGGGGTTGGTGCCGGCCTTACATGGCCCACTGTTGATGATGGCGTTGGCGACATCCGGTGCGTGTAGATAGAAATCCTTAGGAATTCGTTCCCTTTTGTTCCCTGTGAGGAATCGAAATGAACCCCATGGGGGCGTGTAAGGCATGTGTAATGCCTTTTGTCAATATTGCCCTCGTTATGAAAATTTGTGTGCGCATATCCTGCCGAGGCTCGGCCTCCCCTTTCCAATCCCACGGCAGCTTGGTGCTCTACGCTGACAGGTCCCTGTCCCCAGGCAGGCTGCAGCCGTCGCTGGTATGCCAGGTCGCGTGGCGTGGTCAAGGCCAGGAGGTGAGCGGCCCGAGGTCCAGTAAGAGCTCCTGAGGCACGATGCTCAAGAGGTCCCCTTTAGCGCGCAAGCGGCTGTCTTAGGATGGGAAAGGGAAGAAACGTTGTTGCAGCAGGGCTACCGTGAGCGAGGGTCTTGTGCCGTAGCGACTGATGGATTCCGTGCGGGAACTTATCTTGGTTGTCTGGAGTCGGTTCCTCAAGTTGCATTGGGCTTGTGCGTCGGCCACTGTGGAGTAGCTAGGTAAGGCCCGTGCGAGCCTCCCCCTCTTCTATTTGTTCTCCTAAGTGCTCTGCGTCCTCAGGTCCCGGCCCTCGAGCGAGCTCAGCCGCTGCTGGTATGCCAGGTCGCGATGCCATGGGCAAGGCAAGGGGGTGAGGGCTGGAGAGCCAGTAAGAGCTCCTGAGTCACGATGCTCAGGAGCCCCCTTTTAACTTGCAAGCGAATCACACAAGAGAAGAGGGAGAGTCCATGGTACGGCCCACCATTGTCCTCGGGAGGCTCTGCAAGTTAGCGCGAGAAAGGGCTCGAGCTGCCATGATGATTGCCGGTCCGCCTCCGGTACACGGGAGGGGACTCCCTACTGCGGAGAGCCCCCGGGGCGTGTACAACCCTGCCCTGACACGTGGCTTGCACGACAGGGCTAGACGAGGTGTGTCTGGGCACTCGTGAGCCAGCGCGGGACTCACGAGGCCCTACCTCAAGGCGGGTTGCGCCTGGTCTTGATTCTTGTTCATTGTCTTGGTCCTGCAAGGTGGTCAGACAACCTGCGCCGAACGAATCTCCCGAGGTTATCGCGTGAGAAATCCAGACACCAACGACCCCAGGAGGTGACGTGAATGGGGCCGGCCCGCCAGACAGAGCTCAGACGTTGGATTTATCGACGCTGCAGGGACAAGCCCGAGCACAGACGCCGTGCCCAACCCTCTCACGTGAAAGGTCCTAAAGAAAGACGACCGGCGCGCGGCTCCCGTGATGGGCAACAATCAAGCAGGTGATAATCATAGATAGATTACGCATGGAAGGCAAACTACCTCAGGTAAATGCATGAACGGTACACGCCACTAGGTCCGGCCCAAGCGGCTTGGGGATGATGTAGCCCGAGGGGCGCCCCCAGCAAGGTAAGCTAAAGACATTAAAAGAAAGGATACATGCCACAGGGACGGACCCACATGGCCTGGGAATAATGCAGCCCTGGGGCGCTCCCAGCTAAATGAACTTGGAAAATGTCACCTGGTTCCGTTGATGAAGGGGTGTTGAGGCAGCTGAAGGTACGCGGCGAAGGGGTTGCTCCTCACGAGCCACCGGGGCCCTGAGCCTCGGGAGGCTCTAGGGGTCCAGGCGGTTCCTTGAGGGCCGTCTCCATCTCCGCCAGGACTGCATGGTGCCTAGCCTCCTGACCCGCCATGACGCTTCGCAGGTTGCACTGGAAGGCAGCAGCCATGCTTGGCAGGCCGAATGGCATACGAACGTAGCTATGAGGTGGACCTTCGCAGCGCCTAACACGCGAAGGCCAGAAGCGCTCCTAAGATGCGGCTCGGTTGAGCCCTGGTATGTCGATGCAGACGCGGAGCTCACCACGCTCGTCTGGGTGGGGAGCAGCGCATGGTGGGCGGCGGCCGCCGCGCATTGCTCTTGCTTCCTCAAGCTCCTGAGATACCTTGGTGATGAACTCCTGAGTGCCGGGTGCTCCTTGCCCAGCATCCTCCTGAAGGAGACGTGCCGCGAAACACGCCTCCAGGTGGTGCCCGAGCACCTCCCTCGTGACGTTGGTAAGGTCTAAGGCCCTCCAGAAGAGAGCCCCGGAGCCCTGCCCGAGGAGGGCACCGGGTGAGGGAGTCCTGAATTAGGGGGTCCCCGGACAACCGGACTATATCCTTTGGCCGGACTGTTGGACTATGAAGATACAAGATTGAAGACTTCGTCCCGTGTCTGGATGAGACTCTCCTTTGCGTGGAAGGCAAGCTTGGCAATTCGGATATGTAGATCTCCTCCCTTGTAACCGACTCTGTGTAACCCTAGCCCCCTCCGGTGTCTATATAAACTAGAGGGTTTAGTCCGTAGGACGACAACAATCATAATCATAGGCTAGCTTCTAGGGTTTAGCCTCTACGATCTCATGGTAGATCAACTCTTGTAATACTCATATCATCAAGATCAATCAAGCAGGAAGTAGGGTATTACCTCCATCGAGAGGGCCCGAACCTGGGTAAACATTGTGTCCCCCGCCTCCTATTACCATCCGCCTTAGACGCATAGTTCGAGACCCCCTACCCGAGATCCGCCGGTTTTGTCACCGACATTGGTGCTTTCATTGAGAGTTCCACTATGTCATCACCATAAGGCTTGATGGCTCCTTCGATCATCGGCAATGATGCGATCCAGGGTGAGGTTTTTCTCCCCGGACAGATCTTCCTATTCGGCGGCTTCGTACTACGGGCCAACTCGCTTGGCCATCTGGAGCAGATCGAGAGCTACGCCCCTGGCCATCAGATCAGGTTTGGAAGCTTGAACTATACTGCCGACATCCGCGGAGACTTGATCTTCGACGGACTCGAGCCCATGTCAGGTGCGCCGCACAGTCGCGACAAGCATGCCTTAGCTCTGCCGCCGGACGGTGTTCGGAAGATCGCACCTGCGGCTACTCCGGCCTTCAATCCGAAGCAGATCATGCCGTTCGAGGACGGGTGGATGGACCCCGCCACGGAGGCTGCACACTCAGCGGTGATAGAGCCGAATACTGACTTCACCTCCTACGAGACCTGTGTTGCCGGATCCTTGGATTCGTCCCCGGCAACGGGCTCCGAACCTCCTGCGTCCGTGCCTATCGAATTTGATTGGGCCCCGGTCATGGAGTTTTCCTCCGTGGATATCTTTCAGCACTCGCCCTTGGGCAATGTGCTAAATTCATTAAGGTCTCTCTCCTTCTCAGGAGGCCCTTGGCCAAACTATGTCTGGCTTGAGTGGGAAGTGGATGATGAAGAAATTCGTTCCCCACGCACCACCCACTTAATAGCCACTGTCGGCGACTTAACCGACATGCTTGATTTCGACTCCGAAGACATCGACGGTATGGACGACGATGCAGGAGAAGAACAGGAACCACCGCCCACAGGGTGTTGGACAGCCACATCATCATATGATATATACATGGTAGACACCCCCAAAGAAAGCGATGGCAATAAGGCAACGAAGGATAATCCCCCGAGAAGCAATCTAAGCACCGGCGTCATCGGTGCCGCTCTAAGCCCCGCCATAGCAAAAGCAGCAATACCGGCACAAGAGACAATAACGCTGCAGATAGTCACTACAAGAAAAGACACATCCGTGACATTTTGGGACGAACGGAATTTTTTTCTGTCATACATATGACACTTCTATGCCCATTTTCTGTCATACATTTTGGGCCGGTATCATCATAGATGTGGGGGGATCCTACTTCTATGACAAAAAAACATGACAGAAAATGGGCTTTTCGTCCTGGGCGGGCCGGAGATGCAGCTGCTTGACATTCTTTGGGCCGTCCATGACGGAAAAAACCGTAGTAGAAGCGAGGGCGAGGAAAATTTCGGGGAGTTCCCAGTTACAGTGGGAGGTCGGGGGCCAAGCGATGCGCGTTTCTCTCGTACACGTACGCGCGTGTGTGCGAGGCGTTGGCTCTAACTAAACCTGAGCGAGGCGTTGGGATCTAACTGAACCCGAGCGATTGCACTGCAGGCTACGCATTACTGAACCCGAGTGATCGATCGATGGCTGTTAACTGAACCTGATCGAGCGATTCCTTCGCTACTGCTGCTAACTGAAGCCGATCGATGCTGCCTCTGGATGAACAGTGAGCGTTGCGGGGGGGGGGGGGGGGGGGGGGGGGGGTGGATGAACAGTTCCTGGTGGGCGTGGATGAACAGGACCCCGTGGTGTTGTCTCTGGATGAACAGGACCCCGATCGATCGAGCCGGTTGGGGCTGGATGAACACAAGTCCGTTTCGTCTGTTTTGCGGTACGCCACACCCCTCCCGATCAACAGGACCCCCATTTCGACCGTAGGAGGTCCTTTCCTCCGTTTTGCGGTACGCCAGACCCCTCCCGATGAATAGGATCTCGTTTCGAACGTGGCCGGTCGAACACGAGGCCATTTCCTCCATTCTGCGGTACGCCATGCCTCGTTTCCATTGCATGTTCCGTCCAAGCCCTCCCGATGAACAGGACACATTCCATTGCCTCCCCATGAACACAACGCATTCCGTTGCCTCCCCATGAACATGACGACAACGCTGTTTCTCCGTTCTGACCCAGCCATGTACACGAGCCCTGGCCGTACGTATGGGCGAGTAGGCGTTCGAGACCCTGCCCGTATGTACACATACATGGCCGTATTTTCTTTCTTGCACCCTAGCTGCTGTACATACGAGTACATGCTACGTGCGCGCCTCTACATCGACCAGTATATATGTACGTACACGTTCGCAACTAGAATGACAATGCTACGTACGCTTCGACCAGGTGGGCCCGACTGTCAGACACTTCCTTGCGTGTGAAGATGTAGCTGGTGGGTCCTAGCAGTCAGGGGAAAACGTTTTTTTCACGAAATACGGTGGCCCGTCCGGTGGGTCCCCGCTGTCAGGTGGAGGAATAATTATTTTGTGCGTAATAAGGAGGCACTTCCTTGCTGCGGCCGTGGACCCAGCTGTCAGCGTCTCCATGCATAGTACTCTTCCGATGGAAGTCGGTCGTTGACCACATTGACCACGCCGCGCCAAGAGCACCATGGCGGTGGACGACGACGAGGCCTAGGAAGGGGACGACGCGGAGCCGGGGAAGACGCGGCAGTGGAAGCCCGCACGGAGAGGAGTACGAGGGTTCACTGGTTCGGCTGCGGTGTGAGGTTGCCGTCGCCGCAGGGCCTGGCCAGCGGTGGGAATAGTAGGGGGTGGTGAGGCCTCCGCGGCAGCACAACCGACCACGGGAGGCAGGAGCATGCGGCACGACCGACGCTTCTTTGGGTGGCTGGAGCAAGAAGACCAGAGGTGGAACAAGCACTACGGCCGTTGGATGGACATCGTACGGTCACTGGAGCTAGAATCGTTCATATTGACTAAGTTGACAAAGCCCTTCGTCCCCGTCAACTTAGTAGGCCCACAAGTCAGCCTCCCACCAAGGTGGGTCCCAGCTAGCCGGGGGAGTATTCATTTTTTGTGCATAATAAGGAGGCACTTCCGGTGGGTCCGAGATGACAGCGGGGGGAACGTTTTTTTTTTCATGAAATACGATGGCCCGTCCGGTGGGTCCCAGCAGTCAGGGGGAAACTATTTTTTTCGCAAAATACTGGTGGCCCGTCCGGTGGGTCCCCGCTGTCAGGTAGAGGAATAATTATTTTGCGCGTAATAAGGAGGCACTTCCTTGCGGCTGCCGTGGACCCAGCTGTCAGCCTCTCCACGTATAGTACTCTTCCGATGGAAGTCGATCGTTGACCACATTGACCACGCCACGCCGAGAGCACCACGGCGGTGGACGACGGCGAGGCATAGGAAGGGGACGACGCGGAGCCGGGGAAGACGCGACAGTGGATGCCCACGCGGAGAGGAGTACGAGCATTCACCGGTTCGGCTGCCGTCGCCGCAGAATAACAGGGCGTGTGGGTGAGTAGAGGGATGCCCTGGCCAGCGGTGGGAGTAGTAGGGGGCACTGAGGCCTGCGCGACAGCATAGCCGGCCACGGGAGGCAGGAGTAGGCGGTCCCGCCAGTGCTGCTTTGGCGGCTGGAGCAAGAAGATCAGAGATTGAAGAAACACGATGGCCGTTGGATTGACATCCAACGGTTACGTCTGCTAGAATCGTTTGTTGACGTATATAATAACTAAAAAAAACTTGCATACGCGTCAACTAAACAGGCCCACAAGTCAGACCACTCCCTCTTTTTTTTAATAATTTATATATAGCTCATGGCAACTTCTTATGCAATTTATTACAGTCGTTTTTTGGTTGGCCAGGGCCAATTTCGCATATTTCTGTGGGTTCCAAACTATTTTTAATACCGAAATGTCCAGCCATATTTAAAGTACTTTGAAGATATATTTACATTAGGTTAATGCCCAGTGAAATAGGAATCTAAAAATGTAATAAAATTCAGAAATTGTAAAGTAATTGCCAATTTGTCATCTGTTTTTATATTTACAACCCATTTCATATTACTTTCAAGATTTGCAGGCGTCTTGAAAGAGTTGCAGCCCATCAGGGCGTAGAAAAATAAGTAGGCCTGGATTGGGTATTCTTCAGGAAAAATAAACTTGGCTCATTTTCACAAAGAAAAAATAGCTGGTCAGGTCACATGGTGAACATAAAATATAAGCCTGGGCTAGACGGGCCACAGCCTAGTTCAAACCCTGCTCCGTCTCAACAATACCAAACAAAAAAAATACGGCTCGAGTAGCTACGTCCCAGGTGTCAGCCGATCTTGTGTTGTTCTCTTGTCTATTGACTATATACGCTCCCAATGTCGTGGGTCCCAGATGTCAGGAAAACACTAGGAGGAAGCATTTTTTTCCATACGCTGACGTGGTGGGCCCCTACTATCATCCTCTCCACGTACTTCTGCTGATTCCTGTTGTTTGTTGACCATGTTGACAACGCGAGAGGGCGGCGCCGTGGCGAGCGCAGCAAAGCGCGCGGAGGACGTCGGCATTAACAATTTAGGAGACAGTGGGGCGGCGATGCATGCGCTGAGGCGCAGCCAGCCGTGGGAGGCGGAAGCAGGCAGCCCCGCCGGCGCTGGGTTGGTTTTGGCGGCTGGAGGAAGACAGGACTGAAGAAACACGACAGACTGTAGTACTTAACAACCTTAACTGAAACCAGCAGGGGCACTTAACAACCAAAGCTGAAAACAGTAGGAGTACTTATACAGGTTCAACCGTACAAAGCACGCCTCGAACAGTGCTACTTTGCCTACAGTTAACCAAGGGTGAGGCCGCCAAGCCCCAGGACAAGGCCCAGGCGCCACCCAACGCATCCACAACGTTCTGAAAGCGGCTTCATCTCGCAACATGGTCAATAAACAGGATATTCGCTTTAGAGCCATGGAAAAGCATGAACATAATCTTCTGTCCTATTCTCCAAGATGGACGGGCCTTCATTATTTGAGACCACCCATGAATAAGTATCTTTTCACCTCCAAGGGGAATTGAGTAGGTCAACATAAACATCATGTTGTGACCAAGCGCAAGTCTGACCCGACCATGGTCAGGTATCTGTATAGGAACAATAGAACTCGACAGTTCCTGTTTCAAGAAGATCACAACTGTAAAACAGTGTATAAGCAATAGTTTATGAACAACATATGTAACAGAAAATAGCTCATACCATAAGTTTCTTGACACAGTTGGACCTGTTCAACGAGTGCAGTAGTGGCACACATATCCCACGTGGCCTTCCACCATTGAAACGCCCCACAAGGACCTCAAGACGATCAATAAAGTGTAGGAACTTGTGGATGTCGATCCAGTCAACTTCAGTGCCATTAGTAACAGCCGAGTTATTACAGAGTAACAAACGAGCAGACTTCTTTACTCTGAAAAAACCTACACGTGCCACCAATTATAAGAAAATATTAGTTAGAAGTAGCATCTTCATGAGAGATTCATTGCTACTTCTAAAGTTAAATTATGATTAGTTAGACAGAATAGGTGGATTAAGAAGTAATCGAGGGAACAAGCAAGAACTAGATAAAAAACTAACATGGATGAACAATTGGAACGACGTCGGGGTGGATGTAGCGACCAGACCTCAAACAGTCTGATCTCTGTGCTCCGGTGTCATCCCTGGATCAGTAATGCTGACACCACACAGTACTCGGAGGATTTATAACAGAGTAGCAATCACACACTTATTACATCGAGTGTCTCCATAGAGAACTTATTACAATAAATATGGCTTAAGGCCATCTAATAACGATAACAACGGAAGGCTTGGAAGATAAGTGAGTCCATCAACTCCAACGGCATCACTGAGTATAGAACCACGACCTAAAACTCCTTAATCATCGTCTAAAAAGTCTGCAACATTAACGTTGCAGCCCGGAACGGGTCAGCACATGGAATATGCTGGCAAGGTAACACATAGAGAGTAATGGAATGAAACAGCTATACTATATGCATATTTGGCTGGTGGAAAGCTCTATGGTTACTATTTTGCGTAAAGACAATTTTTCCCTACTACAAAGGAATAAATTTATTTAACTATCATGGTAGTTGTTAAACATTGAGAATGGTTGACAGCATCCTCAATCACAATTAAACATCATCATTATCAAAAAAAACCAACAAAATTAATTTAGAGTAACATGTTGAGATTCACATGATAATCCAGGTACTAGATACTAAAAACGTCCATAACCGGGGACAAGGCTAACCATGATTAGTTTAATACACTCTGCAGAGGTTTGCGCACTTTTCCCCACAAGACTCGATCGCCTCCGTTTGGTTTCTTGCACTACATGGTGTTTGAGAAACGGATGACCGAGACATAGTGTTTCAGAAGCGCTAGCACCTTACGATCGGGTAGACCGTACCACCTACATCCCCTACATCTGCTAGTCTACCACTGTAAGAGTTCGCTCGACTTAGTCAACTATGCTAGAGCCCATAATAGCTTGTGGCTGCACACGGAAGTTTCTAGTATGAATAATCTCATGATCCCTTTGAGCCTGGGTGGCGGTCCAAAAGAAAACAGGCAAGTCCTGGACTACCCAGGTGCCTCAATCCACCCAGATGTGTGTTTAAGTTGCCACCTTAGATAAACCTTTAATTAACAAACTCACATCTGTCATGGATATCACTCACCCAATCCACGTCTACTAGCATAGCATGGCATAATAAGCAAACGTAGAAGTAACTCCCAAAGGTTTGAAAATAAACAGGTAATAGGTACTACCTCAACTACTTCCCATCCCACAATTTAATTAGATCCTAACCATGCAATGTTTGAGGATTGATCTAATGCAATAAAACTGGGTAGTAGAAAAGGTATGATCAAGGTGTTACTTGCCTTGCTGATGATCCGAGAAACCTAGCGATTCGAAGTAGCAAGCGGCGCACTTCGGGTATTCTATCGCAGACAAACAAACAAGCATACAATAAGTACTCATCTAATGCACAGGTAAAACTCAAATAAGAGATCTAACCAGAAGGTTCAAATTAAGAACTCCGGTTGGCAAAAGAATCAAATCGAACGAAGCAACGAAAGTCAAACGGCGAAAGAAAACAACTTCGTTCTACTAATATAGATCTAAGTCAAATTTTACAGTAGCAAAAACTTGTTTAAGTTGGTTAAACGGATAGAGGGTTTCGAGACGAAACTCCAGGCGCTTGAATCGCCTGATTCCGATAAACGAGCGAAAAGTTATACTAAAAAGAAAATCGGATCAGAAATCGTGATCAGAAAAATCGCGGATTTAATTCGAGAAAAAGAAAAACGACGAACGTTCGCTAGAACGAATGAACGGACGAACGCTCGCTAATTAAACAAATCGGAAAAACCGATCTATTTAAAAAACCGAAACTAAAAAAACCGACGAAAAACCAAACGGTTTTTCGAGAAAAAAATAAAAAAATGGCACGGAAATCGAGGCGACCTCGGTGGCGAGTCGGCGACGTCCGGCGAGCGGCAGCGGCGGCGGCGGGGCGGCGGGGCGGCGCGACGGCACGGGCGGCGAGGCGGCGTCGGCGGCGGCGGGGTGGCGCGGGTGGCGAGGTGCGGCGGCGGCGGCGGCGCTGGCGGCGGCGTCGGGCGGCTAGGGTTCGGGGGCGCGGCTGGGCCTCGGCTAGCTCCCCCCGGCTTATAAAGCCTAGCGGGCCGGAGTCCCGGTCGGACACGGCCCGAAGATCGGTTCGTTTTTTTAAATAATTACGCGTAGAAGAAAAATAAAAAGAAATACTAAACGGACTCCAAAAATCCCGAAATAAATTTTCCCTGGCTTCTAAAATCAAGCCCCACAAGGTGAACATTTATTTGGGGCCTAAATGCAATTTTGAAAAACGCACATTTTTCCTAAATTCAAATAAAATAACAAAAACTCCGAAATAATATCTTATTTGATTTTATTATTAAATCCTCAATATTTCTTTATTTTGGGAAAGTCATTTTATTCCCTCTCTCATATTTTTGTAATAGAAATAATTGATGATAAAATAATAAAAATCAAATGATCCTATTCTCAAAATTTGAGAAAACTCAAATATGAAAATAAAGAATTTCCCAACTCTCTCCATGGGTCCTTGAGTTGTGTAGAAATTTCTTGGATCAAACCAAAAGCAAAACAAAATATGATATGAAATGATGATCTAATGTATAACATTCCAAATTGAAAATTTGGGATGTTACAAACCTACCCCCCTTAAGATGAATCTCGTCCTCGAGATTCGGGTTGGCTAGAAAATAGGTGAGGGTGGTCATTGAGCAAATCTTCCTCTCGTTCCCAGGTGGCTTCATCTTCTGTGTGGTGGCTCCACTGAACTTTGCAAAACTTAATAATCTTGCTGCGAGTGACTTGACTGGCAAACTCGAGAATCTTAATTGGTTTCTCCTCGTAGGTCAAATCGTTATCCAACTGAATTGTTTCCAATGGCACTGTGTCTCTCAAGGGTATGTCAGCCATCTTCGCGTGACACTTCTTCAACTGAGAAACGTGGAGCACATCATGAACTCCTGACAATCCTTCGGGCAATTCCAACTTGTAGGCCACTTCTCCCATACGCTCCAAAACTCGATATGGTCCTACAAATCGTGGCGCTAACTTTCCTTTAACCACAAAACGCTTTGTTCCCCGAAGTGGAGATACTCGAAGATAAGCTCTATCTCCAACTTCGTAAATAGTCTCCTTGCGTTTAGAATCTGCATAACTCTTCTGTCTGGACTGAGCTACGTTGAGCCTATCGCGAATCAATTTCACCTTCTGTTCAGACTGTTTAATCAAATCAAGTCCAAATAACTAGCGGTCTCCAACTTCGTCCCACGACAATGGTGTCCTGCACCTCCTTCCGTACAAAGCTTCGAAAGGGGCCATCTTTAAACTGGTTTGGTAACTGTTGTTGTAAGAGAACTCTGCATATGGCAAATTGTCGTCCCAACTAGATCCGTAATCTAGCGCACAAGCTCTCAGCATATCCTCCAAAATCTGATTGATTCTCTCGGTCTGTCCATCTGTCTGTGGATGAAAAGCTGTACTGAATTCTAGCCTAGTACCCAGAGTTTCATGCAATTGCTTCTAGAACTTTGAGGTAAACTGGGTTCCTCTATCTAATACGATACTCCTCGGAACTCCATGCAAACATACGATCCTGGTCAGGTATATCTTTGCCAACTTAGCACTGGTGTAAGTGGTCTTTACCGAGATGAAGTGAGCTACTTTCGTCAACCAATCAACTACAACCCAAATCGAGTCATAGCCTGAATGAGTCCTGGGTAATCCCGTGATAAAATCCATGCCTAACTTATCCCACTTCCATTCGGGTATCGGCAATGGTTGTAACAATCCTGCTGGCTTCTGATGCTCTGCCTTTACTCTCTGACACACATCACAAACTGCTAGATACTCCGCAATATCCTTCTTCATTCCGGTCCACCAGAAAATATCTTTCAAATCCAAATACATCTTGGTATTTCCTAGGTGAATCGAATATGGTGAATCGTGTGCCTCTTGCAGAATTAGCTTCCTAATCTCTGGGTCATTGGGCACATAAACACGGTCTTCAAACCATAGGGTGTCGTGCTCATCTTCACGAAATCCTTTAGCCTTTCCTTCGCTTATTTTCTCATTTATAGAGGCAATCTCCTTGTCAGTCTTCTGAGCTTCTCTGATTCTATCCATCAAAGTTGACTGAATCTCCAATGCTGCTACATAGTCTCTCGGAACTATTTCCAAACATAGTTCACGAAGATTTTCTTCTAACTCCCTTGGTATATCTCCCGTCATTAATGTATTGACATGGCTCTTATGGCTCAATGCGTCAGCTACTACATTAGCCTTTTCGGGATGGTAATGCAATCTCATATCATAATCCTTGATGAGCTCCAACCATCTCCTTTGTCTGAGATTCAACTCCTTCTGTGTGAAAATATACTTCAAACTCTTATGGTCTGTGTACACCTCACAATGGTTTCCAATGAGGAAATGTCTCCATGTTTTCAATGCATGCACTACGGCTGCTAATTCCAAATCATGCGTAGCATAATTCAACTCATGAGGTTTCAGTTGTCTTGAGGCATATGAAACAACTCTCCCTTCCTACATAAGCACTGCTCCAAGTCCTCGACGTGAAGCGTCGCAATACACCTCATAGTCCTTGGTATGATCTGGCAAAACCAGCACTGGTGAAGTAACCAAACGTTTCTTCAACTCCTGGAAACTAGCCTCACATTCCTCAGTCCATATGAACTTGGTATCTTTCTTCAACAACTGCGTCATAGGCTTTGCAATCTTTGAGAAATTCTCAATAAATCTCCGGTAGTATCCTACGAGTCCCAGAAAACTCCGTATTTCCCAAACCATGGTTGGTGCTTCCCACCTGGTCACGGTATCAACTTTAGTGGGATCAACTGCTATTCCTTCTCCGGATATAACGTGTCCGAGGAATCCTACTTCCTTCAACCAAAACTCACATTTGCTGAACTTGCCATACAACTGATGTTCTCTGAGCTTCTCAAGTACCAATCACAAATGTTCCTTATGCTCTTCTTCATTCTTCGAGTAAACCAGGATATCATCAATGAACACTACGACGAACTTATCCAAGAACTCCATAAACACTTTGTTCATCATGTTCATAAAATATGCAGGTGCGTTAGTCAGACCAAATGACATAACGGCATACTCGTACAGCCCATACCTGGTGGTAAAAGCTGTCTTAGGAATATCCTGTTCTCGAATCTTCAACTGGTGGTATCCTGATCGCAGATCGATCTTGGAAAATACCTTAGCTCCTTGCAATCGATCAAACAGATCATTGATCATTGGTAGTGGGTACTTGTTCTTGATCGTTACTTCATTCAATCCTCGATAATCAACAACCATCCTTAATGATCCATCCTTCTTCTCCACTAGAAGTACTGGCGATCCCCAAGGCGAAGAACTTGGCCGAATATATCCTTTATCCAGTAACTCCTTAATCTGCTTCTTAATTTCCACCAAATCCTTTGCAGGCATCCTGTATGGTCTCTTTGATATTGGCCCTGTGCCTGGCAATAACTCAATCAAAAACTCAATATCTCTATCCGGTGGCATGCCCGGCAACTCTTCTGGAACTACTTCAGGGAAATCCCTTACCACTAGTACTTCTTCCTCAACTACTCCTGCTAAGCAATTTACTTGAGTCCTCTTTGGCACATGTCGGGATACATACTTGATCCTTCTCCCTTCTGGGGTGGTAAGCAAAATTGACTTACTAGCACATTCAATATTCCCTTCATACTTTGATAACCAATCCATGCCTAATATCACATCCAATCCTTGGGATTCCAATACTATTAGGTCTGAGGCAAAAACATAGTTACCAATCCTTAATGGTAACCGATCACACCATAGACTAGCCATGTATTCTGCTCCAAGCGAAGTTACTAACATGGGTGACCTAAGGGCTTGGGTTGGCAATTTATACTTATCCACAAATCCCCTTGATATGTATGAATGCTATGCACCAGTATCAAAAAGAACGAGTGCAGTAAATGACTTAACCAAAAACTTACCTATTACTGCATCAGGCTGAGCTTCAACCTCCTCCACACTAACGTGGTTCACCTGTCCCCTGTTGAAAGGGTTCGACTTCTTCCCAGAGCTTCCATTGCTATTCCCATTTTGTAATTCAGGACATTCATTGGCATAATGTCCGGTCTTCGAACACTTAAAGCAAGTGACTTGGCTCAGGTCTTTCTTGGCTGGGCTTGATGGGTTGGTGCGATTCTGGCCGTTGCTTCCTCCATTCCCATTACCATTCCTGGGGCCATTGTGATTGTGCGAGCTACCTCCTCCATGGGTATGCTAAAAATGTCCTCCCGGTCTAGGGGTAAAACGGGGCTTTTGCTGAGCTCCTGAATTGTACTTTCCTTGTCCATACTTCCTCTTGTGGTTCTCAATTTGCTGCTACTTGCCTTCAATCATAAGAGCACGGTCTACCAACTCCTGGTAGTTGTTGAAGGTTGCTACCATCAACTACATGCTCAACTCATCATTCAGTCCTTCCAGAAACTTCTCCTGCTTAGCTGCATCCGTAGCAACGTCATCTGGGGCATAACGTGCTAATTTACTAAAGTCCTCCACATACTGGCCAACTGTCCGTCCTCCTTGGCGCAAGTTGCGAAACTCATGCTTCTTCATGGCCATAGCTCCTGCTGAAACATGGGCAGTATGAAAAGCCTGCTGAAACTGGTCCCATGTGACAGTGTCGACAGGGAAAGTGGCTGTGAAATTCTCCCACCATGATGTTGCGGGTCCTTCAAGCTGATGTGCGGCAAACTTCACCTTCTTCGCATCCGTGCATCCTGCTGTGGTAAACTCTCTAGCTGTCTTGCGGAGCCAATCATCTGCTACTATCGGCTCGGTGCTACTGGAAAACACCGGCGGATTCAGCCTAAGAAAACAGGCTAAGTGATCAACAGGTGGTGGTGGTGGGTTGTTGTTGTTGTTCCCCGGATTGTGATTCTGGACTAGCAACTTCATCAATGTGTTCTGCTGCTGGATCAACTGGGTGAGCTCCGGTGGAAAGGTAAATCCGGGGTCACGTCTCGGAGGCATCTGAGGGTTTAGAAAAGATGAGATTTAAGAATAGAGGGGGTCTAAAGAGAAAACACTACCCATATGCATATGAGGAAAAAGCAAACAATTCACTTCATTCAATCAATCAAACAAGGGCATACAATTGATCTAACTATCGCAAAAGTGCTCGGACTACTATATTTACATGGTGGACTACTACTACTGATGGGGTGGTCTACTAGGAATATTCTTCGGTTGCAGACTCCATGATATCTGCTCTGGCTTCATCAACATAGTCATCATCGCTATCATCTTGGTCTGAGTCGGTGTCGTCGATGATGATGTAGTCTTCCGGGCAAATCTCCTTGGGTTCTTCGTCTTCATCTAATGGTGTAGGGCCTCCCATAAATATCCCGATCTTCTTTGTTAGGTCGGCATTCTTGTCCACTAATACTTCAATTTCTTCTTCATAATTTTCACGTGTAGCCTTGAGTTCTTCCTCCAGTTCCTTGATTCTTGTCCTTGCCTTCTTCAGGTCTATCATGTCGGCGCACATCTGGTTCTCCTGTCATCGAATGTGCTGGTTTAACTCCTGGATAAAAGCTGCAATTGATCTATCCTTCCTAGTGCTGATCATCTCCCAATGCTCATCTCGGCGCCCACAAATCTGGTAGATAGTATCCTTGAGATCATTGCGGTAGACTTCTCCAATGCGTCCCTTGGCGATGTGAGCTGCCATGCTCTTTTCTAGACTCCAAGTTGGTGCATCAAAAGAAAACTCTATGGGCTCAGTGACTGGCATGAACGTCCTTCCTAGAACTTGAACTTGAATCATCCAGCGCTCTTCTTCAGGTAGAGTGGCGTTGTAGGTTCCGGTGAAGCTTGGTATTCCTATGTTCAGGTATCTAGTGACTTCCTTCAAGTGACGTCCAAAGGGTGTATCGTCATCCGGTTGCGTGAACTTGTTCCTTGCACCCGCCATCCTAAAGAGTAGAAAAGATGAGAGGTCAGAAAAGAAGAGAATGAATAGTAATCTAGGTCTTTAGCTTAGTGGTCGTGTCCTACAGTCAGCGTGTGCTCTGATACCATCTCTGTAGCGACCAGACCTCAAACAGTCTGATCTCTGTGCTCCGGTGTCATCCCTGGATCAGTAATGCTGACACCACACAGTACTCGGAGGATTTATAACAGAGTAGCAATCACACACTTATTACATTGAGTGTCTCCATAGAGAACTTATTACAATAAATATGGCTTAAGGCCATCTAATAACGATAACAGCGGAAGGCTTGGAAGATAAGTGAGTCCATCAACTCCAACGGCATCACTGAGTATAGAACCACGACCTAAAACTCCTTAATCGTCATCTGCAAATTCTGCAACATTAACGTTGCAGCCCGAAATGGGTCAGCACATGGAATATGCTGGCAAGGTAACACATAGAGAGTAATGGAATGAAACAACTATACTATATGCATATTTGGCTGGTGGAAAGCTCTATGGTTACTGTTTTGCGTAAAGCCAATTTTCCCTACTACAAAGGAATAAATTTATTTAACTATCATGGTAGTTGTTAAACATTGAGAATGGTTGACAGCATCCTCAATCCCAATTAAACATCATCATTATCAAAAAAACCCAATAAAATTAATTTAGAGTAACATGTTGAGATTCACATGATAATCCAGGTACTAGATACTCAAAACGTCCATAACCGGGGACACGGCTAACCATGATTAGTTTAATACACTCTGCAGAGGTTTGTGCACTTTTCCCCACAAGACTCGATCGCCTCCGTTTGGTTTCTCGCACTACATGGTGTTTGAGAAACGGATGACTGAGACATAGTCTTTCAGAAGCGCTAGCACCTTACGATCGGGTAGACCGTACCACCTACATCCCCTACATCTGCTAGTCTACCACTGTAAGAGTTCGCTCGACTTAGTCAACTATGCTAGAGCCCATAATAGCTTGTGGCTGCACACGGAAGTTTCTAGTATGAATAATCTCATGATCCCTTTGAGCCTGGGTGGCGGTCCAAAAGAAAACAGACAAGTCCTGGACTACCCAGGTGCCTCAATCCACCCAGATGTGTGTTTAAGTTGCCACCTTAGATAAACCTTTAATTAACAAACTCACATCTGTCATGGATATCACTCACCCAATCCACGTCTACTAGCATAGCATGGCATAATAAGCAAACGTAGAAGTAACTCCCAAAGGTTTGAAAATAAACAGGTAATAGGTACTACCTCAACTACTTCCCATCCCACAATTTAATTAGATCCTAACCATGCAATGTTTGAGGATTGATCTAATGCAATAAAACTGGGTAGTAGAAAAGGTATGATCAAGGTGTTACTTGCCTTGCTGATGATCCGAGAAACCTAGCGATTCGAAGTAACAAGCGGCGCACTCCGGGTATTCTATCGCAGACAAACAAACAAGCATACAATAAGTACTCATCTAATGCACAGGTAAAACTCAAATAAGAGATCTAACCAGAAGGTTCAAATTAAGAACTCCGGTTGGCAAAAGAATCAAATCGAACGAAGCAACAAAAGTCAAATGATGAAAGAAAACAACTTCGTTCTACTAATCTGGATCTAAGTCAAATTTTACAGTAGCAAAAACTTGTTTAAGTTGGTTAAACGGATAGAGGGTTTTAAGACGAAACTCCAGGCGCTTGAATCGCCTGATTCCGATAAACGAGCGAAAAGTTATACTAAAAAGAAAATCGGATCAGAAATCGCGAACAGAAAAATCGCGGATTTAATCCGAGAAAAAGGAAAACGACGAACGTTCGCTAGAACGAACGAACGGACGAACGCTCGCTAATTAAACAAATCGGAAAAGCCGATCTATTTAGAAAAACCGAAACTAAAAAAACCGACGAAAAACCGAACGGTTTTTCGAGAAAAAAAATAAAAAAACCGGCGCAGAAATCGAGGCGACCTCGGTGGCAAGTCGGCGGCGTCCGGCAAGCGGCGGCGGGGCAGCGGGGCGGCGCGGGTGGCGGGGCGGCGCGGCGGCGAGGCGGCGCGGCGGCGCGGGCGGCGAGGCGGCGTCTGCGGCGGCGGCAGGGCGGCGTGGGCGGCGAGGCGCGGTGGCGGCGGCACTGGCGACGACGTCGGGTGGCTAGGGTTCGGGGGCGCGGCTGGGCCTCGGCTGGCTCCCCCCGTCTTATAAAGCCTAGCGGGCCGGAGTCCCGGTCGGACACGGCCCGTATGTCGGTTCGTTTTTTTAAATAATTATGCGCAGAAGAAAAATAAAAATAAATACTAAACGGACTCCAAAAATCCCGAAATAATTTTTCCCGAGCTTCTAAAATGAATCCGCACAAGGTGAACATTTATTTCGGGCCTAAATGCAATTTTGAAAAACGCACATTTTTCCTAAATTCAAATAAAATAACAAAAACTCCGAAATAAAATCTTAGTTGATTTTATTATTAAATCCTCAATATTTCTTTATTTTGGGAAAGTCATTTTATTCCCTCTCTCATATTTTTGTAATAGAAATAATTGATGATAAAATAATAAAAATCAAATGATCCTATTCTCAAAATTTGAGAAAACTCAAATATGAAAATAAAGAATTTCCCAACTCTCTCTGTGGGTCCTTGAGTTGCGTAGAAATTTCTAGGATCAAACCAAAAGCAAAACAAAATATGATATGCAATGATGATCTAATGTATAACATTCAAAATTGAAAATTTGGGATGTTACAGTGGAAGATCGCAGTGAAGATGAGACCAGGTTCTGCTATTTCCATCAACATTCGTGCGCCAACTTTCAGTCTGTAACACTTGAGAAAGTTTGTCCAAGTTCGGCCATAAAAAAAGCAGCGATCTTCTTGGTTCATGAACCCAACTCGGAACTTATATCCATGGCTTATCTTCACTGTGACCATTAAACTAGTGTATTCAGTTATGGCAAGGCCGAGCATCTTGAGTACATGTGTTCTGGCAGAGCAAATAATACACTGCAGGAAAATAATATGAGAACACAGCATGTTCAAAAAACCCCCACCCTCCCGGATAGAAAAGAGGATTCTAGGAGCATATTGTGTGTGTTTCAAAATGTTGTGTTAGGATGAGAAGGAACAAGTGTGGCGTCTCGCCGAGGGCATAGAAACCTGTAGGGTACTTGCACTTTGGGCACTGTAAATGAAACACACTAGATTCAGTACGAAGAAAAATGCATCAACGGCGGCGGCTGCCATCCTAGGATTTCCTGCGACCAAGGGACTTGGGTTTATCGGGGATGGATGAAGAATTCGTACCTGGTTCTCCATGAGAAAACCCTATGCAATCGTCGAGAGAGGGTTTTCTCTGAGCAGGCAGACGAGGGAGAAAGGGATTCAGGCCCCGTGAAATATTGCCGCTTCGTCCATCCAGCTTACTGCTAAAGCTGGAAAGGGGGTTGTGATTTGACGGCTCATTGGGCATTACTGCAGCGCTACGACCGGGGTGTGTCTACCATGAAGTTGTGCACTCTAATTTGTGCATATGGCACATGGACCCTGTTGCCGGTTGCCCCACATATCAGCGAAAGGAAGTAGAAAGACATGAGTAACTAGTTACACATAAATATATTTTTTGGCAGAGAGATACTCCCTCTGTAAAGAAATATACAAATCTTTTATATCACAGGCTCACCTTGCCGAGAAAAATACTCCCTCTGCAACGCACGGGCATTATGGGGGTTCAGCTGAGAATATAATACTCAGATGTTTTTTTAGGGATAAAAGCTGCTTTATTGAAGATTAACAGTCATAGGTATACAAATAATTTCAGGGGTTCCTGTGAGCCAAAGATGGCGTCCACAGGGCAAAGAAGTAGCAGCTTTTGCAAGCACATGCGCTTCAACATTACACTCGCATTTTTCATGTATGATCTCCATGGTTTGGAACATATTCTTCTTCATCTTGATCTCGTCCATAATAACTTTGTTGGGCCCCAAGTATGCCTCTCCAATATGCTTGACTGTTGCTGAAAAATCGGTGCTAATCTGAACTTGTTGCAGGTTTAAGTCAAGAGCTAGAGATAGCCCCTCGCAACATGCCATTGCCTCTAGGATCTCTGGATCAGTAACACTTTTGCACACCAGTGCCGATGCTCCAAGGAACAAGCCTATATGATCCCGACTCACAGCTGCCAGGGCTCCCCTTTCACCATTGCGAGATAACGCAGCATCAACATTCATCTTCCCCCAACCCACAGCAGGAGGAGGACGCCACTTCTGCACTGAGCTAGTGCTTCTCGAAACCAGGTTCTGGACTTTGGGCCGCAGGCCAACCCTGCATGTTTGGGGGCCCATGTGTTCTACCTTAGCGCTTTTCATATTGCAAGCGATCGGTACGGCGCTGGTTTTAGATGTTGTCGCAAGGCGAATACACAAAATTGAATAAAGCACGACAGCTGTTGGAATGAAATCGAACAACAGTTCCTAACCAGCAATCAGAGTTGCAATTCTATCAACGATATACCATGTGATAAATAATACTATCGTACTACTTATACACACATGACACTTGTTTCACCATGCCAGATTATTACATCAAAATCTCTCGGAGGATAGATCAGTTAGGCAGTTGCGTGCTGCTACTGAAGAATTTCAAAGTTGATTTGGACCAGCTCTCCTTGCCGAGAAAGTTCGATTTTGACATCATCCTCTACCGCAAGATATGATTTAGATTTGAACCTTGACCATCCTTTAGCATCAACCATCATGCGACCATCCTTTGTACTTATGATATATTGAGCAGGTTCATTCACACCAAGGCTACACATGGTAAGAGAAACTTTGCCGCGGTTGCCCGGATTGTTGAACGACTCCCTCGTTGCTCTAGGAATTCTCTGTTTGCAAACAAGAAGACATACCCAAACAGTTAGATCAACACAGTGAATCATGTGAAATAACATGGAAAGGAAAAAGAATGAAGCACTTGGGTGGCCAATGCTTACCAAGAAGGTGGACATGTCGGTTTTTGTAACGACTTTGGTATATGAAGTGCGAACTGCATCCCAGTCTGTTGCCGGTGCAACTGCGCGGGCCGGAGCAGATGCAAGTGCAAGTGTTGGTGCAGGTGCCGAAGCCGCTGCTGCTGTCGGAGATGGTGCTCCTTGTAGAGCTGGTGCCAGTGTCGGAGTAGGTGCCGGTGTCGATGCCCGATCCTCCGGTAGATCAGACTGATCCGCTGACGCGGTCGGTGCCCAATCCTCAGCTGGATCAGACTGAGCTACTGCCGCTGTCAGTGCTAGAGCAACTGTCGGTGCTTGATCTATGCGAGACAGCGGCGATCGTGTCTGGTCTACTATGATCAGCTTTCTAACTTGACTAGGATCCATGACCGTGATCCAGTATTTTTCTTCATTTCTTTTAAACGCGAGAAGGACTAATTGTGGCGTTTTTGTTAAACCAAACTGCAGTTCATCATAGGGATTCAGCTTGTACTCAGACAACAGACTAATCCAATTTTTTCCAGTAATATAAGTGATGGACAGTGCCTTTGTAACTGACATGACATAAGAAGTGAAACCTTCAAAAATAGCCATCGTAGAGCAAACCAAACGGTTTATTCTGTGATGAATATCATATGGCAAAACCTGCATCGTAAAATTGCAGGAAAACAAAGAAAACATGACATTAAATCAATAAGATTTAGACATTAAATCAATAAGATTTACTTGATGTGACACGAGTGAATCCTTACCAGGAAATCACTATGTTGAAGTACTAAACAGAAGATTGATCGTTCAACTACGCGTGGCATGCAGGGGGCCCGCCTACTCCCACAAGCAGGACAGTCCAAAGGTCGTGACAAATCGTATGGACCGAACATCCATGGGGCTGGAAATCCTGGTGGGTGCAATAAACCCTGCAATGCATACAGATATTGGAGTGTAACCATAATTGATAGACCGTCCTCACAAAAAATATGATATGGATACTTCATAATATACAGACTAAATTGAGTGGACAGACATTAACATAGACCGTTCTCAGGACTGACCACACACCAAAATATGGATACTAATAAACAATACAGGGTTCACAAACACAAATCAAGTACTGAACAATAGTACTTACTACAGACAAGCAAAGTTGCACTAACTAAACTCTGCAGACTATTTTTTGCCACCGACCAACAGGATGAACCCCGCACAACTGACTAGGCCATGGACTTCGTGTGAGATGTCTACACGCACCATCACCATCTTGTCAACCTTGGAGAACCTAACAGAGTGGTCTTTCCACTCATAAACATGATGATGAAGACAGGCCACATCAGATTTGTTGGGAAGCTTTACAAGAACCACACCCTTCGTAATCGAAGGCACAACCAGGAAATTGTTCTGGTCAAGTACAGCCTCGAGAACATGCCTGACAACAATGCTACAGGAAAACACTAGTTCAGGACATGTGGCGACAAGGACACAGCAACTGGATAGTTCAGCAGTAGAACTCATCATCAGGTCTTCCAGTTCACACGGCATGACTTTGAGAACTTCATCTCCACCGTGGACCTGGTTCTAATTCAAGCAGAAACCATATTTTATTACTACCTCCGTTCAGAAATATAACATGATTTTCGATATTATACTCCATATATGACTACATATACGCACAGAAATGAGTGAACAAAGACACTAGAACATGTCTTCAAAGGCATGAGAGCAGAGGGATTACATGCAATATCCATAACACAAGTTACTGAGGCAAATATACCCTCTTAAAAGGTAGCATTGATGTTCATAAAGTACTAGTTGAAAGTAATCTATAAGAAATCAGTGTCAACCTCTCGCATGTTTTGGTCAAAAGAGGAATTTAGAACCGTCATTTGGCACACAAAAATCACATGCAAGATCACCCAGAAAGTTGTACTACTAGTACTAGTACTGCGTGTTAGATGAAAAAACACGATCAAGATCGAGAAAAAGATCGTCAAGAAGAGATATTACTTGGACTTGCTTAATGAGGGATCCCGGAGAGGGGGGGCTTGGACAGGGCGATGGCTTTGAGCTTGTCTGCGGTAGTCTCGGCGGGGTGCTTGCGCTTCTTCGTACCATGAGCCTCGACGGTTTTGGCCGGAGCCATAGACATCACTTCGGCCGGTGCTCCAGCGTCCATCAAGAAACTTTTAAATAGAAATAAAAGAAAATAAACCATAATCACAAACCCAAAGTAAGAAAAGAGAGGGAGTTATAGGATCAGTCTCAGGGTTGCAAGACCGGGCCTTGGCCAGAATCAACACCATTGATGCGCTCACCTTTCCTTCTTTGGGAGAGAAGAACAATGGCAGAAGCAGGTCGGGGTTTTCTTGAGGAAATGAGGAAAAAGATGAGACAGAAGCGAGGGTTGGGTAGAGACGAAGCTGAGAGAGAAGAGTGAAATGATGGTTGCTTCGTCCGTCCAACTTACTGCTGAAAAGGAGGTTTTTTTTTTGATTTGACGGTTCATTGGGCATTACTACGGCGCTTCGATCGGGGTAGTCTACCGTCACTCTACTACAGAGTAATTTAGTGCATGGCTGGTGGACCCCGATGCTGGCTGTCCCACACGTCGGCGAAAGTGAGTAATTTAGTGCATGGCTGGAGGAGGATCCGCACGGTAGAGCGTGTCCACTATTTTTCAGAAGAAAAAAATGATTACAGCAAGCGTTTCCACTCTTACGACGGAGGAGTGCGAAACACGGCAGCCACTTGAACATACACAGTGCTGCTACTACTAGGCATGTGCAGTGGTTCATACGTCACTACTACACAATCTTGTTGCTAGTGTAGTAAGATATGACGATAACAAATGATGTTGTGCGCATGTCAACTACTCCTATATGTAACATAGTACCGCTTTTTCGACTGTTCGGTCGAGAATGGACGGTGAGATCAATGTTAATAGAACTAGGTCCACAGCGCACGGAGAGTACGGTGCTACAGTACTCCACGAAACATGAACCACATGAAGCACGAATAGTGTTAGGCAGGGTGTATGAAGGGTGCACAGGATGGGAGCAAAAGTTCCCTGATCGACCCACTTTTGGGTGTTTGGCAGAGTGCATGAAGGGTACATGAGTCCACACTAGTAGGTTGACAAAAATATACGAAGAGGAAACAACTATATTGAGATGAGAATGCAACCAAACACACCCACACGCTTTGCGCTACAGTGACTGATCTGCACCGTCTGAGTTTGATCCAACGGTCATGTTGCACCGAGACATGGACATGCTCATGCAGAGGGTTTAGCCCCACAGCCGGCATCGTCGCGCTGGCACGACGGTAGGCATCGCGCAGCCGCAACACGTGCGTGGCGACTTGGTTCACCAAGTGGCTGAGGCGATCCTGGACCTCTTCATGATCGGCCCGCTCGCGCTCCAGCCGGCTCCCCTGATGGCCTATCATATCTCCCGCTTTCTGCAGCAACGCCGCCGACGCCTCGAGCATCTTTGTGGTGGACGCCTGCCGCTTTTGAAGCTTCGTGAACTCCTGCACATAACGGAGGAGCATGGCACTCCTCTCCTCCTTGAGCTCACGGAGCTCCATGCCCTTGGCCCTGAGCTCTGCATCTTGGCATGGAGCTCCTGTGTTAGGAGCCTCACCTTGGACTCCGTGATCTGCTGCGCCGCCATGGCACCAGGTAGAAGCAATGGGGAGAGGAAGCAAAGGGGGCGAAACGGCTGAAAGGCAATGCAATCTACGGGAAGGCAGAGGGAGCGGGGAATCTTTTGGTTTTCACCACGGTAAAACACCAGTCGATGACTTCTCACATCAGGGGGCAGTGGGTATAGGCGGAGTCATCGTGACTAATTTCTGCCGCGCCTGCTCCCGTCAATCAAAAAATTAAAAATCCTGCTGCGCCTGCTCCCGTCAATCAAAAAATTAAAAATCCTGCCGCACCCAAACACCAGAGCAACGCTGCGTTGGATATTTAAATTTACCTGCCGGCAAGTAGATAAAAAAAGGGGTGAAAAAACAAATGTCGCGGCGGCCTAGCTAATTGGTTGAACTAGCCCAACTAGCTAGCCACGGTGCTTCACTGATGTACTCGGCGAGAAAGGTGGTCTTTCGTGATTTGACGACTCATTTACTTGCTTCGGCGCTACAACCAAGGAGGACCCAGAAAACGCGCGGTAGGGCATCCCACGTCAGGAAGAATATATGCGTGCACCACCCGGGAGGACCCCAAAACCGCGCGGTAGGGTGTGCCATGTCTCGGCACAGAGGAAAAATGTGCGTGTAAAAATATGCTGTATCAGACGTAGTACCTTTGGTTCGACCTCGGGACCCAGCCAGTCGGTTGAAAACACCCCACTAGCCACACAGCTTCATCATGCAAACGTGGCACGGAGGATAGATGTAGTTAGCTCCGTCTTGACTAGCCACAATGTCTCTTATTCTAGGCGATTCTTCTATTTTCCAAGTTTTTTTAGTTTTAATAACACCACGCCAACCTAGCGCCGCTCTTCGTGTGCCCGTGCAAAGGTTAGACGATGGAGAGAAGAGAGATTGAGATCGCAGAGCTGGGACCCACCAGTAAGTGAGATAACGGTTATGCACGTGTTGACAAGGCACTCCCTCTACTCTACTCAACGCAAGTACTGTATAAAATCAAGTTATGGGACAAAGCCAACAACCGTTCGTTTTTTTAGGCTATCGACTTATGCTTTGTAGTCCAGGTTGCCAGTTCGAATCTCGTCTTTCAGATTTGCTAGTTTTAGGTCCAAATTTGATTAATGACAAGTGGGACCCCCATGTGTTGTTCCGATATTTCAGTGTAGGATGGTTTTTTTGAACAAACACTTTGCGTGGTTAGACAAGTAACGACACGAGTTACATGTTTTTTTGCAAGTTTACGAACAAAAATGACAGCGGCATAGAATATCACATCCACCCTGCAGCTTAGATACTATGGTGATACGAGTTTTTACACCGTTGGAAGTGAGATCCAATGGCTTGGGAGTAGTCTTTGTAATTATGCGCAATTTCCTAACTCTCCAAAGGTTTTTTTGCAAATAAAACATTCAGGCCTCGTGTGTGCCGCTGCATCTTCAATCCAACGGCTCCCCGGTGCTCATAGTAGGTGCTCCCCGTAGCTTAATTACCCGCTACGGTGATTGGAGTAGTTGTGGGCCGAATGCTACGAAAATATAATCTAAACCGACCGGAATAAATGCCTACACAAATTAATCCAAGGTTGGAGTGCCCCTCACAATGTAAATAGCTCCGGCTTTGCGAGGCATGGAGAGGTAGTAGCTTCAACGCGTGGAAGATACGGTGTGAGAAAGGGAGGTCGATCGAGAGACATATAGATAGAGAGACAAAGTGAGTGTGGTCCGACATTCATTGAACAAATATATATGCTCTGGAGAGATATTGTCCGATTGAGCTTTTTGGCAAGGGTCAGGGCTGCAAGATAGAGCTTGAGAGATGATCCAGTCACAGACGTGTAGATATATTTTGTGCGTGAGAGGAAGCAAGGTCAACCGATCACATAGGGTCGCCGTGCGATCGAAAGAGTGAGATGGGTTGGAGAGAGTGACCTAGATAGACGATGTGCGTGGGAGAGTATACAATGTGAATAGGTCGAATTGGGCTCAACATGGTGATATATCATTTTTGTCCGAGAAAGAGCGAGGTCAATCGAGACATACAGAGAGAGAGAGAGAGAGATTGAGTGAGCGTGGCCCACCATGAGGTCGAAAGAGTGGTGGCGGCTTGGATGGACTGACCTAGATAGACAATCTGCGTGAGAGAGTATAGAGTGTGTCGATCGAGGCCCGAATAGGGAGATATATCATTTGTGTGTCAAAGAAAACGAGGTTAAACGAGACTCAGATAAAGAGAGCGAGATTGAGCGAGTGTGGCCCGCCGTGTGGAATAAAGAGTGAGACAGTCTCGAGGGAGTGACCTAGATATACAATGTGTGTGCGTGCGCATGCACGAGAGGTTGGGGGGCTAGATAGGCAATGCATGTATTTAGCGTGAGAGGGTGAGAGGGAGAGGGGGGAGAGAGAGAGCTCGGCATGGGGTGCAATGGCGGGTGTGTGAGGTAAATACATTTGGTAATAGAGTGGAAAAAGGGGTTGTGTAGTTGACAGACTATGAGATCGAAACATGGAGAGAAAGAATGAACGTGTGTTGGAAACCGATAGCTTCCTAAGGTGGTTAGGAGAGGAAGATTGACCGATACAGGAAGTATGTAGGGTTTGTGCAGGGCGGGGGGGGGGGAGCTCAAAACAACATTTGAATGTACATAGTACGAGACTTAATATCGATGTTTCAATTCGGTGTGCATTGTAAGATTTGAACCGAGGACTAGGCATACGGGTAATTATTTCGAATTTGTGCCATACTAAGTTTCGAAAAGTTGACATTGACTCAGTTTGTTGTGCTATTTTGTAGGTCATATGTTTGAATCCATCCAAAAGTTTTCTCACTGCCATGGTGTTCATCATATACATATGAATTTGTATTAAAAAAAGTAGCATGGATACAGTGAAATGCGAAATCCACGTTAGAATTGGAGATCGCTACGTGACACACACTCTAATTCAAATAACTAACTACGTGACACACACTCTAATTCAAATAACTAATTATGTGACACACACTCTAATCCACGTTAGCGTGGGTACCCTTTCGATTTTTTTCAAATAACTCCTCATTAATTAATTTATAGTACTCCCTCTGTTCACTTTTATAAGACCTTGAAGACATTTCAGACAATGTGCAAAATAGTTCATTTTAAGTTGTCTGAAACGACTTACAAAAGTGAACGGATGGAGTATCTCGTTTCGAATGACTAATTATTGCAAGGAAAACATGGGCATGGTAATAAATACAGATTCGTTTGCAAATGAAAGAAGATTCATTTGCATTCTCAAATGTAGGCGCACCAGGCAAACCAAGGTCGTGTCGGGGTGGACGCTGCTTCGGTGCCTTAAAGGCAACTGCCTTTGGGTCAGTGACATGTGGGCCAGCCACCTATTGGGCCCATATGTCATGGACACAAAGGCAGGTGCCTTAAGGCAGCGAAGCATAGTCTTGTCGGGGTGGTCGCGTGTGTCGGACGGACGCGTAGCACCCAGCCACCCATCCCCCCTCCCCCCCAAAAAAGGACAACGACAATATAAGTTCGCGCTTCCACGTTTCGGATTGAAATATCTGGTGGCCCCAATTCCAGCCCTGAAAATTCTCTCTTCTCCACCATCCCCTTCCGCGCCCAGATTGCTCAAATCCCTAATTCGCCGCCAACCAACGAATCGCCCCTCGTCTCGTCTCTTTCGCCATTGTTCCCCACCTCTGTGCCGGACGACGACGACGAAGACGACGGTCGCGCTTCACCACCGCACCGGTGCTACCTCATCTACACCCTCATCCACCGCACCGGGTGGTCCACCGACAACGTCGGCTGCCGCAACCGACGTGCCTCACAGACACCGAGTTCCACCGCATCAGGTGCGCTTCACCGACGCCGTCTCTCAGCTCATCGGGGCTACTTCACCGAGCACATCGTCGCACCTCCGCCCCCCGAGGCCGTTGGGGCTTCACCAACGGTCTCGTCCACCGCATCGTAGCGCTCCGCTGCCACTCAAGATCTGCATCCGTGCGCGGCCAGCCAACGCCAGCGCATCACCCTCAACGGCTCTAAAGTGACCGCACTCTAGCTAGGCGAGCATGCCCAAACGCCAGCCCGAACTAGGTATCCACACATCACTCCCTTGTGCACTTTTCCGACGATGTTTTGATATCCTTTCACTGCTCTCTTAGCTTACACGCCTATGCAACTCTGACCTTAACTCTTATTTCTTCTAGAGATATCATCTGAAACAAGCAAATCCGTATTTTAGTGAAGCATGACGGCGCTACGGGATCTAGTACACATTCTGCACACCCGTATAACCTTGTAAGTATCTGTCCTCCGATACAACATCAAGGTCGATTCCTCTTATTTGATCAACCATTCGCCGTGTCAAAAATGCAGAGGGGGATGCAAGGAGCACAAGGCCTGCACATCCAAGCAAGTGGTAATGTGGACTTATACATGGAACATCCCAAGCGCAAGCAGAGCTGCAGTGAGCCTGTACAACGAGCTAGCGTAAGTCCCTGCATTTCATTTAATTCATACTGGAATTCGTGTATGATTTGTGTGCAGTGGCTGATCCACGAATTCAAGTTACCAGGGGAGAACATTTAACTTAAAAAATACAAAGGCACTTGCACTCCGGAAATCAACATAACTTGAGAAATGTGAAGCTACATGCACTTTGAAAACCAGCTAATGATCCAAAGTAGTTCAGATTATAAACACTAAATGATGCAAGCACCAAAAAACACAAAATGCAACATGGTATAAAAGGACTACAAACATGGTATGTACCTGCTTGAATTATTCGTTCTCTGGCTGAAAATATTGAAGTGTAATTGCATGTATAACCAGTGCACAAATTGCATGTCAATATATGTATCCTTTACAAGTATGCAATAGTTTCAAACAACAGATTAGAAAAGTATTTATGCTATGTTGTCATGATATGGAGACTTTCTGGTAGATGGCCTCGATGTTTCCTCAAGCTATGAAAATGCACTATAATTTGCTTGTCATCAATGCCTACAAATCTCTCTCTCTCTCTCAACATACTAGATCATCATTAGACACTAAATCCTTCAATGAGCTTGCAAAATGCTTGCATTAGATCCCTCATTAGACACTATATGTTCATCACCAGGAGCATGTAAAATGTTTGCATCAAATCCTTCATTAGCAGTCTGTTCATTAGACACTTCAGGCTCAAGAACAACATGAGCTTGTATGTTTGGACCGGAAACTTGATTAGATACATCAGATTCAGTCAGTTTAGTATTGATTGGGGGAGTTATAAAATAAGTAGAAATTGGTTTCATTTTCTCATAGATTTCCTACATACAAGCAGTTTTACAACACCGTCAGGTTTACCTATTGGCCAGAAATTGAAGAGTTGAATTAGATATAATCAGGGATGTGATGTACCTGCTCGTTGCGCATGCTACTCTTGCAAACTGCGACTGTCCATTTGCGCAAGCTCGATGCCATGCCCGTGCTACCGCCGCTGCCTCCGACGCAGGCTACACCCAGGGTTGGATCTTCATCTTCTTGTCCTTCCATTCGCTTGAAGCCCAGCGACCGCCCTCCAACGAGGGCGCGAGTAAGTGCTGTGTCGGTCTGTCCAGCGGCTGCTAGGTTAGGAGCGAACCAGACTTGAGGGTGGAGCGAAAGAATTGGGATTTTTCCTGCTGTCGATTGATATGGGAGGCGCTCGTTTGGGCCGCGAGCCTGCTATAGGGCCTGCCTTGCACTTATGTTATTGGCCCATCCAAATTGAAACATTTTTCTTCATTTTTTACATTGCCTCCTCGTGCGTTGGGATGAACAAAACTAGCGTGGGCCAACCTGGACGACTCAAACTAGGTGCACACTTTCCAGCCACCTGAGGCGGCCGCCCATACCAGCCCCTATGGTGGCGTCACCCCTTTTTGCGTGTATGATTGGATAGTGAAAAATATTCCAGTGGCGCTTTTGATTTACCCACAGAATGGTTGAATTGCTTGTTTCTATGAACTGAGTTCGCCGATAATGTGAAGGATGCTAGTCTTTTCATCCTATTGTAGATTGCTTAGATCTCGATATGCCAAAAGTAATCGCATGAAATATACAGTAAAAGCCAGTGTGATGTGTTTGGCTACAACTAGTCTGACTACAAGTACTCATATAACATATCAAGGACGCACCATATTACCAGATTAACCATTCGACTTACCCATGTAGTGTGGGAAGAAAAAAGTATTGGGACTGCGTATGCAAGCAATTGATGCCATGGAGTCCTTCGTACAACCTTGTAAGCGAAAAAGAAGTTGCAGTGTGCCTGTACAAAGAACTAGCGTAAGTTCATTACCCGCTTCTCGGAATTTTAGTTAGCCACTTATTGCAAAATTGTTCAATTACGTTGCTTGGCTTAATTTAGTTTGCTACTGATTACATAATGGCACAGCCTGTTAATCATATTGTAGACTCCGCCTATCTATGTGTTTGATACTTACTATTAAGAATTACTTGTTTGCCTTAACTTAAATATCTACTTGTTTTTTTAACTGCTTTGTTGCTGCAACAGCGGGTTACAATGATGTTAATAACTACTTTTTAGCATCCAATTGAAACTCTTTAATTCCTTGTTTGTTTAACTGGTTTGCTGTTATAACTCCCAGTTGAGATGTTTTGCTAACTTCAACTTTTCTGAATCCAATCGGAACTTTAATGGCAAAACAGGTTAGCCTAAGATCAAAGAGCAAGGTCCCCATGGACGTTGCATCATCCCACAGCAGTGGCACCGGCCCAATCGTGCATTATGAATTGCCAACTATTGATGCTCTAGAGGCTAAACTAGTGGTAGAAAGAGATTCTGCTTCTGCACTTAGAGATGAAGTTGACATGTTGAGGAAGCAAACAACACAATCACAAGCAGTACTCAAGACAACCATTAAATATTTGGTGGATTGCAAAACGAAGCAAGCTGAGACTGACCAGATTGTTAAGGTCCTGAAGGAAAAAAGGAAATTAAATTCCTACTTGGTAAATCATAGGTGAAATGTTCTTTCCATAGTTGAATAACCTTTGTGTTGTCTGTTCATGTAATCAATCAAACCATTTGTTTTGGAGATTATGCAATAATTTTTTTTTGTTTTTTTGTTTGTAATTTAATTTGAGCACAAGTCTGTATTAATTGATAAGACTCGGAGACATTTCATTTGGATTGCTGTGCCAGACCTACAAATATGCCAATCGTACTGAATGTGCATTCAGCAATAGTAGTATAGATGGACCATAAGTGGCACGCATCGGAAAGGGCCAAGATGCTGGCTAAAAAAAGGATGTTGTTGTAGCCAAAAAAAAGTACAGCGTCCTGGCTTATGTATGTTAGTTGATATTATTGATCCATATACTCTATAAGTGTTTATATGTCTGTTAGTTTCGTACATTCTTGGTTGATTGACTCGGTGAATCTTGATACATCGCTTGTGTACATATCTAAATGGGAGTACACATTATGCTGCGTGTGACATTTGAGTTGGACATGAAGTGTTCCAAATATTCGAATTCACCTTAAACTGGATTCTAGTTTCTTAATTTGAGTATCGGCATTTGTAAACCATATTCATATATGACAGTGGAATACATCTTTGTCGTCCTTTTGAAGATATATAAAAACATATAGAATGATTTATAAAGATTCATATAGGATTACAAAATGGATTCGAATTTAGTTGCCAAGGTTAACGTGGATGCTTATTGTCCCAAAATTTGAAAGAAATAGCAAAATGTCCACTCCCACATCGGCTGTCCGAAGCCAAGTGTTTGGAAGATGGAAATTACTGTCTACCCATTACATGGACAATCCATCGACCCGATTTCCACTGCTCTAAATAGGGGTAGGTTAGTAACCTCAATTAGACATGACACGACCGCCTCTGAGCCCATTCCGATACGGTGGGCGTCAAACATGGGCGGAAAAACTCATTTGATTCAAGCTCGTCCGAAAGACCTCCGTTTCTCCCTCCATTCCCCATTCATACAAGGTGGGTGGCAAAACACCCTCTCCTCGTACGAAATAGATGTAGGCTAATATTTTAAATAGGAGAAGATGTGTAACTTCCATCAGATGTGACACAACCGCCCTACCTGTCAGCCCCGTTCATACACCGTGGGCGCCAACCGTGGGCGGCAAAACACCCTCTCCTCGGCTGAAATAGTTACCGGCAAATATTTAGGAGATGCGAGATTACTGTCCTATCCCCAACCGACGAGACGTCCAAATTTGAAATGGGGGATAAGTTCGTAACTTTCCCATATTTTAGACAGGCGCGTCCCAAAAACATGGTTCCTCATACCTCTCCCTCCATTTTCCCATTCATACGCCGTCCGCGCTAGAACACTCCATTCCCACACCAGCCTCCATCCGCCACCCCATCCATCGCCGCTGTCCTCCACCACATCCATCACCACTGTCCTCCACCATGCCGGAGCGCCTACCAAGACCACGTCGTCCACTGCTAGAGATGGACATTTCTCATCCACGGCGACGGACCAATAGCCTTGCATCGCATCCTCTCGCTTCATCGGCGTCGTCGTCCTCTTTGCCGGGGCCGCTCACACGACCTTCTCTTCCACCGCAACGGGACTTATCCCTCGATGCACCCGTCTACCGTCGCAGATCTGCTTCAATGCCACCGACAGCCATCGCACCCCCGATGCCTACACGGCGCCGCAAAAGAGGTGGTACTTCATATCTCCTCAACTTTTTAATCTCAACCAGAAAATAGATCTTAACTTGGTTACTCTACTTTCTTTTCAGCTCTTAGAATTTAGTTCTTAGTTCGAAGCAAACAATGGATGCTAAATATCATTTCTCCGATTTGCAGCTTCAAATCTGCCATGGCACAACCATAATACGATTTAATTGATCATGCTTAGGGTTTAATTGATCATGTTGGTTCCGTGGTGGTTTCTTTAATAGAAATCAGAGGGGAAACCCTCTTTTGCTAAAAAATATATGCTTAGAGTTTCCCCCTTTTATGATCACTCTATGATCAGAATACATGCTTCGTGTCATAATAACACTGCTCCACACATCAAGCTAAACAAGCTTAGTTGTTCAAATACGAATATGATCTTATTAAAACAGAGTTGTTTAATTGGTCAGCTAAATGTTCCCAAATTAGTTTCGAAAATGCATGTTCGCCGCTCGGGTGTGTATCTCTGTGTGTGGTCTGGTCAGCACGGTTGGGGAGGTGAACTTTGCATATGCAGGGGTTTATAGGGAGACACTCTCCGAGTTGAAACCGCAATGCATTCCATAGATAATCTGACTACTTTTTATGTTTTCATGAATCTCAGATTCTGAACAGCATCATAATGATTATGAGCTTGCGCGCATGAAAAGAATAAAGCAGAACAATGCCATGGCTGTCAAACTTGGCATTAAGGGACTGAAATCACATCTGGATGCAATGAAATGCAAATACTCTCCACCTACAGATTCATGCTCAGAATATGATCCTAACAGTGATTCTGAGCTAGAGGGAGACCTAAGTCAATGTAGCTCCCTAGTGGAGGAGTCAGAGGAAGATGCCATATCTTATTCACCCATCAAGGTACTTGCTCTAACTTTCCAAGGTTACATTGCTCGCACATATCTTGCAACTGATGCTTTGCATTGCTTCTAGTTTGTTGAACTGCCATTAGCATGGTTTACACATCGTGTATGTGAATACGCCCTGCCTATCCATTTTCAGTACATATTCCATCTGTCATCATACCATATTTATCCATTCAAATGTTGTTCTTGTGTATTAGACGTTCAAAAGGAAGAGGGCGATTGCTGATCGTGGAGGAGCACAAGCAAAGTATTTGGAAAAGGTAGTGGCACCTGATAAATCAAATAGCCCATTAGGTGTAGTTGCAATATCACCTGACCCACAAAATACCCCAACTCTAGCAGACTCTAGCCCTACTACACTGGTCATTTCTGATGCCCAACTCAGCAGACCCCAACTGCAGCAAACAGTACAATTATGCCAGTTGACATAGCACCAGCTGTACGACGCAAAACCCCCATTCCAGCAAAGAGTACACCAAATCCAGTTGCCAAATCACTTTTCGAACTAAGAGAGCCCCAATTGCAGCAAATAGGACCCCTGTTCCATTTCTTCCCAGTTTAGAAGACGAAGCTTATGTTGTTGTTAGGAACTTTGTGCGCATCTTTCCTTCATGGAAAGATTATACCGCAGACACAGAACAATTTCCAGTCTTCCTCCGCAACTTACGCGTAAGTAATGTACTAATGTTATTCATGGTCATTACTGCATATGTTTCTGCTGACAGAAGACACAAGATTTCATTCTTTTAAATAGGCGAGGCGCAAACTGGATTGTGATGACGAGCAAGGGTTTGTTGCACTTTTCAAGCACTCGTTGATGAAGTATCATTCCTACCTGAGGCAAGCACACTTCGATGGCAAGCCTCTGAACGAAATTTCTGTAAAGTCTCCGGTGCTACATTTATCCGACAGTGATTGGAATAATTTGTTACACATTGGTCTCGGCTGCAGCGTAAGGTACTGTCTAGGATATCACATCACAATTTGAACTAGATTTCTGCATTTGCCTTAATGTCTCACTTGTATGAAAACTGTTAGCAGAAGAACATTCGTTCTCAAGGGACCACAGAATCTCGCAACTATACTGCACACTACATTGCTCTTGTGAGTACCTCTTGCCTTGTATGACCATAGTTACTTACATAGCTGTTTGATTATGTAGCATCACTGCACATGTTAGCCTCGTCATCGTCCATTTGGTGGACATTATAAGATCCGTATGGACTCTTACATAAATTTAGAATCAACCCAATGCTTTTGAAGAGGTTTAGCTCTGTAGTCCTCTAGTAAGGACTGAACGTGGTCTATCACTGTACTTACATTAACAGCTACTCCCTCTGTCCCATAATATAAGAACGTTTTGTACAGTACACTAGTGTTCAAAACATTCTTGTATCATGGGAAGAGGGATTGGTTCATTTTGTAGCATTCTGCATCTTATCTCCCTCGCCCACCATTTACTAAAAAAGATCAGATCTATATTTAATCTTACCAACAAGTAGAAAACACAGACAATGCCAGTGCAGAAGTGTAGCCCATTGCCCTTGTCAGTACATTTTGTCCTGTAACGCTTGTACTTCCAGGGATTGGTAGTTGATTATGTAGCATCAATCTGCATCTTATCTTCATTATCCTCTATCCCTTCGAGTATTATCATATTTATAATGACTCTCTACAAAATGTAGAGTACAGGCAATGCTTATGAAGAAGATTCTGTGCTGAAATTCTTGAGTTATCCTTCCCTTGCCATGGAGAAGGGCATTATAAATCCGGTGTTAACTGTTAATGTAAGTCAGTCCTTCTAAAGCCTTAATCCTCAACTGCTATTTAATTTGCTCATACTCCCTATCGTTTACTGCTGTTTAGTTTGCTGTTTCTACCAAAATGCATGTTCGTAAGAACCATAAGTTCTAAGTTTTACGTGTAAAACCAAATTCCTTATTCATACCATGCACATTACTTAATACTCCCTATATGCATGCTTGTTTTTGTGGATCTATAATTCAGTGTGTGGTGAAGCAATTGTCATCTCCTGTTTTATCTACTGATGTGGCTGGTGATATGAACAACATGCCATGCACATTATCCAAAATAGATACAATGATTTTCTTTGCCCTTCATCTATGCTTGTTATGTTGACATGGTAATCCAGTAGTGTGGTGAAGCTCCCTGCATTATGAACAATGCCAAATTATGCTATTGATATTTTGAACATACTCTTCTAATTTGAAATTGGATAGAATTGACAGAACAGTTATCATCTTTGTTTATACACGTGCAAAACCTGTCATCTCTCTACTTTGTTTCAGGGTGATATGCCTGATGGCATGAACAAGTCTGTTGAAGGCTGTGAGACAAACCCAACATATATTGCAGCAAAGAAGGCAAAACATCTTGAAGATAGCGAGACAACCCCAAAGTCTTGTCTTGATGCAGTGTTCAAGTTACTTGAGACTAACAGTCAGACAAGCTCACAGAATTCGTTGTCTGAATCAGTTCGACTTCTTCAGTCCCAAGTTCTAGCAGAAAGGCATTCTGCAACTCAACTTCGACTTGAAGTCCTATCTCTAAGAAAGATTGCAGAGAACACCAATGAGAACCTCATCGCTAAACAGCTACACCTGGAAGCTATGACCGACATGCTAAGCCGGTCTCACAGCCTTGCTCAGCAGCTTGCACAGCAGTTCCCCCGCAAGGCTAACCTTTCTTGAACTGTCTTGGAAGTGGTCTCGGTTCAGTATTATTTTGTTACGCTGCAATGGTGCCTAGTTTTTGTAATCTGCTTCTTCGTTGCGCTTTATGATCACTGGTGGCGAACTTTGATGCCCAGTGGATGTAATATACCATAAATCCTTTATTGTGTAGTGTAGGTTTATTCTTAGTTACTATGCCATAATTTCTTTATTGTATAGAGTAGGTTTGTTCTTAATTCCTAATAGTTACGCAGCAGCCCGAAATGAACCCCGGCCCATGATTGTGCAAATCAAATCATGGGATTTTAACAGGCGAAAATTGTCTGGGTCTTTGTTTGGCCCAATCAGATATCGGCTGCGAGCAGGCCGGATGCAAACCGGGCCGTAGTTAGGCCCAACTATATGACGGGCTTTTAACATGCCGAAATTAATATAGGGCTGAAATGTTAAACGGGCCCTTAACAGGCCAAAACTAACATCAGGCCGAATTACTAAGTGGGCCTTTAGCAAGTGAGCCCAAAAGCATAGTGTCCAGTTGACGGGCCGAATCTGATATGGGCCATAATTGAGCCCCAAGCCTCTTAAAGGGCCGGACCTGATCTGGGTCGTAATTTGGCCCAGAACGTGGTAGGCTTTTAACGGGCCGGATCTCATATGGGCCACTATTAGGCCCGGAGCGTGGCAGGCCATTAATGTACCGGATCAAATATGGGCCGACATTTGGCCCAAAACTTGGCAGCCAGTTAATGGGCCAGCCTACTAGGGTCCTCAAAATCTAGTGGGCCTACAGTTGGGCCGGCCCATTAATGTTGGCGAAATCTCGTGGGCCTTTAGCTGGGCCGGCCCATTATGACCTGCAAGAATCTTGTGGGCCTTTACCTGGGCAGGCCCATTATGGCACAAAAAATCTTGTGGGCCTTTACCTGGGCCAGCCCATTATGGCCCACAAAATCTTGTGGGCCTTTAGATGGGCCAGCCCATTATGGTCGGCAAAATTTCATGGGCCTTTAGCTGGGCCGGCCCATTATGGTCCGCAAAATCATGTGGGCCTCTAGTTGGGCCTGCCCATTTAAACTTGTTGGGCCGTGCCACGTGTCGACTTATCATAGGCGCCTTCTGTCCAGTGAGTGGATGACATCTGTCCCGACGATGAGCCGACACGTGTTTCCTCTAGCCAATGATGATTTTACACGTGGAAAATCCCCATTGGTTGGGGCTGTTAACGGGTTATCGGATCCAAAACCCGACCCAATAGCTTAACGGCGTTCCGTTACGGTGGATGCCACGTGTCGGTCACCCTTGACGAAAGCACTTCTGTGACGCGCGATTTATCATCATGGAAGTGGACACTTCCGTGATGACAATTTTGGTAATGTCATGGAACACTTCTATGACAGCACAGGTATGACTATCTTGATTTTGTCATAAATTTGTCATGGATGTACATGCATGACAAAAAAGTGACCTACTGTGACAAACACGTATCATCACAGAAGTGTATTTTTTTGTAGTGAGTGCCGAAAACGAAGACAATCCCCACCAGCCAGGCTTCGAGCGGGAGGATGGGAAAGCTAGCCATAAGGAACAAGCGGCAGATGGAGAATCAGAGGATGACAATTACATGCCCCTCTCCGAGGATGAGGTGAGCCTCGGCGACAAAGAATTTATCGTGCCTGAGGATCCCGTCGAGCAGGAGCGCTTCAAGCGCCGGCTTATGGCCACAGCAAAAAGCTTGAAGAAAAAGCAACAGCAGCTTCAAGCTGGTCAAGATCTGCTAGCGGATAGATGGACCGAGGTGCCGGCAGCCAAGGAATATGAACTCGAGTGCCCAACCAAAAGTTACCCAAAACGCAGGTTGCTACCCCAACTCGAGGAGGAAGCATTAAAGCCTATGCTCCCAGCGTATGATGCGGCTAACCAACCACCTCGTGGCCGAGACAAAGCGGCATATCAGGCCGAAGTCCAGCCCGCACCCCGTCGCCAGTCAAAAAAAAATACCAAGGCCCGGGGTAACACACAGGACCTGCGAGAAGTATTGGAAAACAAATCGGGACATAAAAGATCGGTCTACGGATCACGGGGGCACGCCCCAACGCGTGACGACAACCATCATGCCGGATATACTAAAAGCAAATCCGGCTGGGCCGAACACAGCAGACAAGACTCGTATGAACTACGTCATGATATAACCCGGCACAGAGGCACCGCACACCCCCTACGCTTCACTGATGAAGTAATGGATCATTAATTCCCAGAAGGGTTTAAACCCGTGAACATTGAATCATATGACGACACTACAGACCCCGCGGTATGGATAGAGGATTTCTTCCTCCACATTCACATGGCTCGCGGGGATGATCTACACGCCATCAAGTATCTCCCGCTAAAACTCAAGGGGCCGGCTCGGCATTGGCTGAATAGCTTGCCGGCAAACTCCATCGGAAGCTGGGAGAACCTGGCAGACGCATTCCTGGACAACTTCCAGGGCACTTATGTGCGGCCACCGGATGCTGACGATTTAAGTCACATTACACAGTAGCCCGGAGAGTCAGCCAGGAAATTCTGGACTCGGTTCCTAATTAAAAAGAACCAAATTTTCGACTGTCTGGATGCCGAAGCCCTAGCGGACTTTAAACATAACATCCGTGATGAGTGGCTCGCCCGACATCTCGGCCAAGAGAAGCCAAAATCCATGGCAGCCCCCACGACACTCATGACCCGCTTTTGCGCGGGCGAAGATAGCTGGTTGGCCCGTAGCAACAACACAACAAGCAACCCTGGCACATCAGAAGCCAGAGATAGCAACGGCAAACCCCGATGCAACAAACACAAGCGCTGCAAAATGGTGAAAACGCCAAAGATACGGCAGTCAATGTCGGACTTAGGGGCTCTAAGTCCAGTCAGCGGAATGGGCCACTCAAAAATGACAATTCGGGTCCATCCAACCTGGACCGCATACTCGACCGCCCATGCCAAATTCATGGCACCTCAGGAACACCAGCCAATCATACCAACAGAGAATGCTGGGTCTTCAAACAAGCCGGCAGGTCAGGCGCCAAAACAAAGATAAGGGGTCTCAAAGCGACGATGGCGACGAGGATCCCAGATCACCGAGTACAGGAGGGCAAAAGAAATTTCCCCCGCAAATCCAAACGGTGAACGTGGTAAACGGCACCTACACTCCCAACCCGGACCAGATGCACACCCTTAGGGATGTAGACTTAACGGAACGAGTCGTCCCACAATATAAACTAGGGCAAATCATCTTCAACCGCATGGATTGCCCGGTTAACACCAATCAGGGCAATCCAGCCGCACTAGTCCCCGACCCAATAATTGACGGGTTCCACCTCACATGAGTCCTTATGGATGGAGGTAGCAGTCTAAACCTGCTTTACCAGGACACAGTGCGCAAGATGGGCATCGATCATTCGGTGATCAAGCCCACTAAAACCACCTTCAGAGGTATTATACCAGGTGTGGAGGCCAGTTGTACAGGCTCCATTTCCCTTGAGGTAGTCTTTGGATCACCAGAAAATTACCGTGCCAAAGAGTTAATCTTAGATATCGTCCCCTTTTGCAGTGATTATCAAGCACTGCTCGAACGAACCGCGTTCGCCCGATTCAACGCGGTGCCACATTATGCATACCGTAAGCTCAAGATGCCCGGTCCGCACGGCGTCATCACGGTTAATGGCAAGGCCGAACTTTACCTCGGCACCAAGGAGTACACCGCTGCTTTAACAGCAGAAGCTACAAGTGGCACCTTCCAACCGAACCTCGAGTAGACGGCCCGACTTCCGGACACTGCCAAAGGACTTTGAACTACTTCGCGGCAGGATAGCCTGGCTTGTCCAGAGCTCAATTAAACACTCCGGCGAAGGCCGGGACAGGCCACATACCGCGGCTCAACCGGTCTGCGGCACACAAGAATTTCTCACATTTTGTTTGCAGGTTTAACTTTCTGCAGACCAGGACTGGTGATATGGAAGCAGCTCGAACGCGCAAGGGAATCCTTAGACATTCCCCGCGATGACCATCCGACGATACTCCGGATCCGCACACAACTTCTCCCCCTAGTCTCAGCAGGTTCCACAGTCATATTTCTTTTTTATCACATTACCTGTACTCATACGCATCGACGTACTATTCAAATACAACATGTGGATTTATATAACGCTATAACTGATGTTATTTCTTATTGAAATTCTTTTGACAAGTGGCATCCGTACACCACGATATGCTTTAAATATGCTAGGGGCTTCGTTTTACCCATAATACGGCAATAAAGTCCGAACACCTTCATGGAAATTCGGCACCCCGAACTTATAGCATTATATGCATCAGCTCCAAATCATGTCTTGGGTCAAATGTTGGGTTTGGCCGGCTTCCATGTTTTGCTGCCTTACATTCCGCTATATCGGCTAAGGCGGCACAGGGAGAACTACTGCAATTCTGTCCTCGTTCTTCCGGACGAGCACCTCAGTAGAGAAATCCAAAAACTGATTGTCATGATACGGCGAGAGCTGGTCAGCTGTTCGAGAGGTTGTAAAATCTTAAAGGATTCCTCACGCATAATGCCATAACCAATGCAGCGTGCGTTGAATCGGCTTTTCTTCCGATCAGGTGCTTATATAGCCCCTCATGCGGTCTTCCGAACACCAGGGGTTGCGCCTACCTTCCTTTTATAAAGCTCATATGGCTAAGTGAGAGTGATAAAGCCCTATAGTCTGATTGCCTAGTTCGTTGTGCTGAACACCTCCTTCGAAGGACCCAAAACTAGGATAAAGAGTGATCAGGTTTATCCCGAACACCCCCGTACTTCCTATGTGGGGGCAGAAGCCGACGACTGGTCAACTCTCAGGATTAATATATAAAACGGCCGCGTAGGAGGATAAACTTTTATATAACAGGCAATAAATAATAGAAATGACCTTGTTCAACATTACAAAGGACAACATGATTGTATTCATGGAAATATAATGTCCTTGGTGCATTGCTCCGTCGCTAGGTAGGATCCTTTCAGGACACTTTCATAATATAATTCGGGCTTGCGGTGCTCCTTCCCCTTTGGCGGCCCCTCGGTCATCAACTTTTCAGCATCCATCTTCCCCTAGTGCACCTTTGCGCGAGCGAAGGCCATTCGCGCACCCTCTATACAGACCGACCGCTTGATGACGTCAAGTCGAGGGCAGGAACTCACAAGCCGCTTCACGAGCCCGAAGTAGCTGCCTGGAATCGGCTCGGCGGGCCATAGCCGGATAATCAAATCCTTCATGGTTAGGTCGGCCACCCTATGCAGTTTGATCAGCTGTTTTAGTTGGTCGTCAAAAGGCATCGGATAATGCGGTGCCAGATATTGCGACCAGAAGAGCTTATCCACAGTGTTCCCTTCTCCGGCTCGGTAGAATTGGGTGGCATCTGATATGCTACGGGGCAGGTCCGCAAATACCCCTGGAGAAATCCGAACTCAAAATTAGAAACATGATTTTCTCCTCAAATACTTGCTTTACATGGAAAAAAGCCTTACCCTCCGCGATCGTCCTCGCCTCTTGGATCTCCTATAGGGCGCCTTGGGTTTCCCCCTGGGCATCGCGCGCGGCCTGATGAGCCCTTGCGAGTTCGTATTCTTTCTCCATTAAACTCTGCTCCAAGGTCTCGCATTTCTTCACGGGCTCTTGAAGCTCCTGCTCAGCTTCAATAACCCTGGCCTCGTGCTTCTCACGAAGAGCCTGCTCTGCGGCTGCCTTTTCCTCGGCCTCCGCAATAGCCTTCCTCAGAGCCTCGACTTCGGTCATCGCCCCTGGCGCAACTAATGAAACATATTTTAATCATACTGGAAATTTGTTTGCACTGAACATGAACAAGGCTTGCGCATACCATGTTTATCTTCCAACTGCCTTTTCAACTGGCCAAGTTCTTCTTTGGACCGCTCCAGACTTTGATTCAGTCCGGAGACCTCCGCAGTATGAGAGGCAGCAGCCGCTGTAGACACCTGCTTATAAAAGAAGAGAGATAGATGTCATCAAGTGAGTCTTCCTGCGAACATAAAATTGATCCTCTGTCCGGTCCTTTCTTGCACCAAACAGTGTATCAGGGGCTACTATCCATACTATGACACTCTTCAAAACCTCATAAAACATACCTCAAAGCCTCTTATAAGGCTGACACAGGCTTCATTCAGTCCACTCTTAGCAGACTGAATCTCCTTAATCAGTGCACCCATCAGGGCACGGTGTTCATCGACGATGGAGGCGCTTTTCAGCGCCGCCAACAAAACATCCGGCACCTCTGGCTGGATAGAGATTGTCGGTGGAACATGCACGCCCCCTCCAGCCGAGGGAGGCCGCCTGCTTGATTCTGGAGCCGTATTGGTCTCCGGAATTGCGTTCGGCAGGGAGCCGAATTCAAGATGGCTCCCGCCGTCGACTCCCATGGGAATCTTCTCCCCCATGTCTCCAGCACCCGAAGTTTGTCCTCCAGGCGCCGCTTTCATGATCTCTTCCCCCCTCCTTGGCCGAGGTCCTCTAGGACGAAGCATCGGTGTTATGCACATATTTGGGGGAAGGGGCCTTCGGGGGCGTCCCACTCTCTATAGCATCCGAGCTCAGCAAATCCTTTGATGAGGATCGTTCGGTGCGGGACCTCGCCGGACTACAAAAAATATAGCTCAAGTTAAAATATTATGCCATGATGAGTCTGGATGCATAAATGTGTTCGGATTTTATACTCACGAGTTCACCAGGGGCGGGGCCCTGGGATCCCACGCCGGGCTGTTGTCTGCGGCGGCAGTGGACTCTTCCGGAAGAGGAGCTTTTCCCCTTTTAGGCGACTCGGCCTCCAAGTGTATGGAGGCCGCCCTCTTCTTTCTTCCCCCCACTAGGGATTCGTCTTTCTCCTCCTCCTCATCCTCTTCGGAGGCAGAATGGATGTTGGAGCCTTCGAATATTGTGCCCGATGTGCCGCGGCGACGAAGGCCGCCCTGGGTCTTTGGCCACCTTCTCGGTCTTCTTCTTTGGTGCCTTGTACGACGCCGGGACCAGCATCTTCGTCAGAAGTGGGCCGGCCGGTTCTTCGGGCAACAGGGCCGGACAGTGGATCCACACCGCCTTCTTCGGCCAGCCCTAGGGGAGTTGAGGAAAACACATTAAGCATTTCCCTTGGGTTATGCGGGTAAAACGCATAAAAACTTACCAAGCTTGCAGGGCGGGACAATTGATACCCGCGGTCCTCGGCCGAGTCCGACCATGATTGCTGGCCTTGAAAAGCAGCTTCCAGATGTCTTCGTGCGAGGAGCCAAAGAGCTTTCGCAGGGTCTGGTGCTTGGCCAGATCGAATTCACATAGATTGCAAGTGCAGTGCTGACAAGGCAGGATCCGGCGAACAAACATCACCTGGACTACATTGACAAGTTCGATGTTCTTGTCTTCCATATCTTTAACGCGTGTCTGGAGCACAGATAGTTCGTCGGACGAAGACCAGTTCAAGACCTTCTTGGGCTAGGACATAAGCCCAGAGGGGCTCTGGATCGGAACTCTGGAGCAGCGGCCCATTCCCTGCCGCGCGGCTTAGTAATGTAAAACCACTGTTGTTGCCACTCTTTGACGGGGAATCATTAATAGTACCTGTTGGCCATGTGACGTTGGGCATCTTGCTCACCATGGCGCCCTTGCACTCGGCATGCTCTCCGCTCACCACCTTGGGCTTCACATTAAAGTTCTTCATCCATAAGCCGAAGTGTGGCGAGATGCGGAGAAAAGCCTCGCACACGATGATGAATGTCGACATGTTGATGAAGGAAGTGGGGGATAGATCATGAAAATTGATACCGTAATAATACATGATGTCGCGAATGAATGGGTGGAGGGAAAACCCTAGCCCGCGGAAAAAATGAGTGAGGAATACAACCCTCTCTTGGGGTTCCGGAGTGGGAACGATCTGTCCCGCCGTCGGGAGATGGTGGCCTATTTTTTTGGCCAGATACCCGGCCTCCCGAAGCTTTTTGATATCCTTCTCCCGGATAGTAGAGGCCATCCACTTGCCTCCTGCTCCGGATCCGGACATTTTCAGAAGGCCTTTGTGGGCGGAGAAGACAAACGCTCGGGCACTGGAGCTTGGGTGAAGGGGAATGGACTAGGAAGAATAAAACTTGGGTGCAAAAGGGAGTCCTTATCCCCTTATAAAGGCAACAGGGATTCTGTGCCTCCCCACTTGCCTGGTAAACTCGCTTATTCCCCAAGCGCCATGATTGATGGCGTGGTTGGGTTACCCATACCTCTATTGATGATAATCCCGTGATAAGGGGACACAATCTCTGCTTCGACAAGACGTGCCAAGAAAACCGCCTCGCAATATGTGCAGTAACTGGTTGAGAAAAACGGTTCGAATAATGACCGGGCCATGGCGTGATGTCGCGCTATGAAATTTGTCAGCAGATTAGATTTGTGGGATATTATAGTCTCTACGGTGGTATGTGGAATTTGTTTTGCAGAGCCGGACACTATCCTTGTGTTCGAAATCTTCTATGGAATATTTGGAGAAGAACCCGCCTTGCAATGCCGAAGACGATCTGCGCGCCGGACTCATCATCATTGAAGCCTGGTTCAGGGGCTACTGAGGGAGTCCTGGATTAGGGGGTCCCCGGATAGCCGGACTATTGGACTATGAAGATACAAGATTGAAGACTTAGTCCCGTGTTCGGGTGGGACTCTCCTTTGCGTGGAGGGCAAGCTTGGCAATTCGGATATGTAGATCTCCTCCCTTGTAACCGACTCTGTGTAACCCTAGCCCCCTCCGGTGTCTATATAAACCGGAGGGTTTAGTCCGTAGGATGACAACAATCATAATCATAGGCTACCTTCTAGGGCTTAGCCTCTACAATCTCATGGTAGATCAACTCTTGTAATACTCATATCATCAAGATCAATCAAGCAGGAAGTAGGGTATTACCTCCATCAAGAGGGCCTGAACCTGGGTAAACATTGTGTCCCCCGCCTCCTGTTACCATCCGCCTTAGACGCACAGTTCAGTACCCCCTACCCAAGATCCGCTGGTTTTGACACCGACACCGGGCGCGCCTTCCTATGTGACAGAGGGAGGCACCCCAGGTGTGGGCGCTGATCCTGACAAGGTGCCACCTGCGGCGCTGCCCTCCCGAGGTCCGACACGGAGTAGCTGCTTCTTCTTCTTGGGGACGACCTCAGGAGGGTACCGAGCTCCATTATTGTCGGGGTCTTCGATTGAAGCTACTTGGAAGGCGCGCTCGAGGGAGCACACCGCATCCCTTTCTTCGCAGGGGACTGTGATCATCCCGCCGCTTCCTGGCATCTTGAGGACGTTGTAGCCGTGGTGCGTCACGGCCATGAACTAGGCTAGGGCCAGATACCCGAGGATGGCATTGTATGGCAGAACTGTGTGGGCGATGTTGAAGTCGATGAGCTCGGTGCGGTAGTTGTCGCGTTGCCCGAAGGTGACGGGGAGGCGGACCTGCCCGATCGGGGTGGTGGAGCCGTCGGTCACCCCTGAGAAAAGCTTGGTGGGCTGAAGCTGATCATACCGCACTTGGAGGACACCGATGGTAGCCGCGTGCTATCTCTTGAGCACTGCGTTGGTTTTCCCTTGAAGAGGAAAGGGTGATGCAGTAAAGCAGTGTAAGTATTTGTCAGGACCGCGATTCTAGGTCACATCGATCTAGCCGGTAACACCTCATATCACCTTGCGGCCTCACGCACGATATTCCCACGGGTGTCGCCTTACCATGGCCCGGGACCGTTTGCGCCTTTTGGCTCACGTATATGATAGTGTCGCTAGCATCCATATGACAGAGAACCCAGGCCGACATGACTAGTCGTGAACCCAAAGTGGCACTAACTTACGGGGACAGGCATACATGACCCAGTCTCGAACGTGTCGGTCATCAACGTGTGAATCCGGGCTATAGCAACTGGGCTAACAGGACTCCGGGAACCTGGGCTGTAGCAGGATAGCCGGACTCCGGAATCACCGCGTGACATTTGCCCGGAGGGACAGACACAGGAACAAAGTGGATCACATGCCGGCCAGTCTAAGTGTTCTGGAGCAGTAGTAACTAGGCTAGCAGGACTCCGGTGAACCGGGCTGTAGCGGACTACTATGGCTCATGGAAGCACAAGACTAGATTTCCCCATAAGAGAGGCTACCAAGGATAAACAACTAGGTTGTCGGATCCCACACCTACCAAGCATTTCAATCATACACACAATATGCTCGATATGTGCAAATACAACATGGCATCACAACAAGACTCTACGACTCCGAGTATTTATTCATTAGGCTCCGAGGAGCGAGATATTACAAACATGGGTCTCATGACCCCACATACAGAGCATACAAGCAACAAGCACATGCGGAAGCTTAACTTGTCTGAGTACAGATGTCGGCATTCTGGGAATGGGGGTCCCGAGACTTGCTTGCCTGCGGCCTACGGCGTGGCTCAAAGGAGGGCCCAGCGCGGCCCATCATCACCAACACAAACCCGAGACCCTCGCGAGGGGCCAAGCCTCGCGGGGCGGACGACGCAGAGCTTCCTCAGGCACGGCCTCGTCAGGCTGTCTCACGAGGAGGCGGAGAGATCAAGGCGGGGTACCTCACGAGGTGCCTGTGACGCAAGCCATGACGGCTAAGGGCGCCAGGCGGGTGCCAGCCCGCGCAGTGTCCTCCTTTCCTCTTTGGTGCAAAGGGGGCAAGCGCAGCCGCGGAGTACCGAGGCATCAGGCAAAGGTTGCCATTTCGGTGCAACGAGACCAAGACCAGGAGGACTACGAGACGGAGGTCACCCTGGAGCCCAAGACGGCGTCATCACCAGAGCTTTGCGCAGGCGAAGACTACTTTTGTCAGGATAGCTAGTGCTAGTTGTCCCCCTTCAAATTAGCCTGCCATTGTTGGCTCCCTTCCCTCTCGATATTTTGGAAGAGGACTAGGGCCTCTATAAATAGGATCAGCCACCCGCAGGACAGGGAAACACACAGAGACAGAGAGCTGAGGGGTTCGAAGAAGGAGGCTCTTGAGAGAGGGGTTTAGATCAGATAGTGAGAGAGAGAAGGGCGACTGAGCTCCTCCCAACAGTTCATCGCCCCAGCCAAGAACAGACCCTCGCGAGGTTGTTCTTCCTTATATTGTTCATCATCATCAGCCCAAGAGGCAATCCACCACACCACACACTGGAGTAGGGTATTACACCACAACGGTGGCCCGAACCAGTATAAATCATGTGTCTCTTGTGTTGTTCTTTCCTTAATTTAGATCCTAGCAAGGCGGAGGGGTGCAGGCAGGTAGGAGGCGAAATCTCCGCGCGCACCCCAGTGTTCGAACCTCAAGGGTCTGCCGGAACCCGAAATCCGACATTTGGCGCGCCAGGTAGGGGTGCGCCGGGATTCGTCTTCCACCACCCCGTTCTCCTCCAACCATCACGCCCATGTCTGACGCTCGTCGGGCCCGCGCCGAGCGCTGGGCCGCGCTCGCTTCCCGCGTCGCCCAGACGGCCCCTGTCGGCGGGTGCCCTCGCCGTTCCCCGTCACCTGCCGTCAACGCCGCCACCGGCCCGGCGGGGGACGAGCGGCAAGCATCGTCCCAGCATCCGTCCGTGCGGCAAGACGGCCGCACCGCAACTCCCTCGCTCACCCCAGCTGGTTCTTCGTCCCGCGCGCTCCGCGCGCCCCTGGAGGCTCGAGCTGCACTCACCGCGGCGAACGAGCTCCTGCGCTACCGCCCTGTCGACGACGTCTACGAAGAATGGCTCGACTGCGTCGCCGAGCTCGTCTGCGCCGCAGGGTGCTCTCCTGCGCCGACCGTTCCGCTGCACTGCACCCTGCCCCGCGCGGGCAATGAAGCTCCGGCGGCGCCCCGACTGCCTCCTCCTCAGGAAGGCGCCATGGATCCAAGGCGTGTGGCCCCTGGGCGGAACCCGCTCCGTCAGGCGCCAGCGCAGCAAGAGCAGAGCTGTCAAGAAGTCCCTCGCCCGCAAGAAGCTGCCAGGGCGCTCCCTGCTCCAGCACGTTGCGACCATGCTCCTGCTCCCGCCCGTCAAGACCCCGCGCTGCTCCCAGCTGCAGCGCGTGGGCATATGCAAGACCAAGCTCCCCGGCATCCAAGACCTCCCGTGGCCACAGCAGGCTGCCGCGCCTTCACCGCCGAGCTACGCAGCGTCGCGTGGCCCGGCAAGTTCAAGCCGGACTTGCCTCCTTGCTACGACGGCACGGCTGACCCTGCGGAGTTCCTCCAGCTCTACGAGCTGGGCATCGAAGCTGCCAACGGAGACGAGAAGGTCATGGCGAACTGGTTCCCCATGGCACTCAAGGATGGGGCCCGCACCTAGCTCCTGAACCTGGCTCCAGGCACAATCTCCTCCTGGGACGAGATGCGCACCCGCTTCATCGCCAACTTCCAAGGCACTCGCGACCGGCCACCCGCCGTAAGCGACATGCGCCGCATCAAGCAACAGACCGGGGAGACCATGCAGAAGTACATCCAGCGCTTCAACAACGCGCACCTCAAGATTCCCAAGGTGACCGAGGAGGCCATCATCTTGGCCTTCTCCGACGTCGTGCGCGACGTCAAGATGAAGGAGGAGCTGGCGATGCATGAAGACCTGTGCACTTCCTTGGAGCTGTTCAACCTGGCAACCAAGTGCGCTAGGGCCGAGGAAGGGCGTCTCTCCCTCCTCGAGATGCCTGCCGCGGACCCAGAAGAGAAGAAGCCCAAGGCTAAGGATGTGAAGCGCAAGGGGGCTGCCGTGCTCGCGGCAGAACCAGACACCAAGCGAGGCAGAGATCAGCCCGAACCTTCCAAGGGCGGCCGGTACTGTGTGTACCACGACCTCCACACCCACAACACCAATGAATGTCAAGAGCTCCGAGCCGTGCGAGAAGGAAGGATCGGCCGTCGCCCTGACCGCAGTGACCGGAGCTACGGCCGAGGAGGAGGAAGGAACGCAGGACGCTGGGAAGACCGTGGCCCGCGCCAAGGGTGGCGCGACCAACCTTGCGAGGATCGCTGGCAAGACCCGCCTCGCGAGGGAGGCTGGAGGGATCAGCCTCGCGAGGGGGACTGGAGGGATCAGCCTCGCGAGGATCGCCCGCAAGGCAACGCAGGCCTCCCACCGCTGCCGCCACAGCCAAGGAGAAACGAGGACCGCCACCAGGACGAGGGGGCTGGGGGCTTCCAGGAGCCGCGCGCAATCGCCTGCATCCTGGGCGGGGCACAAGCCCCAGCCTCTCAGCGCATCTTCAAGCAGTTCGCCCGCGAGGTGAACGCAGTCCTCCCCAGGCTCGAACCACGCGCCCTCTCAGGTGGTCGGCGTGCGCCATCACGTTCAGCTCGGCAGATCAGCTCAAGTGTGCGGCTATAGCTGGAGTCCTCCCGATGCTTTGTTCCCCAATCATCAGCAACGTGGTGGTCACCAAGACCCTCATCGATGGCAGGGCGGGGCTCAGCGTCCTGTCCATGGAAACATTCAACAACCTCCAAGTGCCCTACAGCCAGCTTCAGCCAACCAAGCCTTTCTCTGGTATCACCGACGGCTCCACGGTCCCGATTGGGAAGGTCCGCCTCCCTGTCACCTTCGGGGCACGCGACAACTACCGCACCGAGCTCATCGACTTCGACGTCGCCCACATTCGCCTGCCGTACAATGCCATCCTTGGGTACCCAGCGCTGGCCAAGTTCATGGCCATAACTCACCACGGCTACAACGTCCTCAAGATGCCAGGAAGTGGTGGAGTCATCACGGTGCCCTGTGAAGAGAAGGACGCGGTGTGTTCCCTGGAACGAGCCTTTCAGGCCGCGTCGCTGGAAGACCCGGATCGTGGAAGCAGGAGGCCTCCCGAGACCACCCCTAAGAAGAAGACATCGTCCGGCCCGACCACTCAGGAGGCAGGCCGCTCAGGTCCGTGCCTGCCCAGGGGGAACCTCCTTCCATCACATAGGAAAGCGCGCCCAGCGCCCTCCTCACGTAGGGCTCGGGGGCTCTCCCCTGGAGGGCCACTGACCTAGCTAGGGTCACGAGGGAGGCGCTTGGGCACCACATGGAGGCGTGTTTCGAAGCACGTTTCCCTCAAGAAGGAGCAAGGCAAGGTGATCCAGACCCTCAGGAGTTCGTCAGCAAGGCCATTCAGGAGCTACAGCAGTCAAGAGTCATGAAAGGCGGCCGCCGCCTGCCAGCAGTGGCTCCCCATCCAGGCGAGGATGGTGGGCTGCGCGTTTGCATCAACATACCAGGGCTCAACCGAGTCGCCTCTTCGGAGCGCCTCTGGCCCTCGCAAGTGGGGCACTGCGGAGGCCCACCCCACAGCTACGTTCGCATGTCTTACGGCTTGCCGAGCGCGGCTGACGCGTACCAGCGCCTCATGAGGGGCATCACAGAGGCACGATAGGCCAGGCGTTCCGCTGCACTGGCAGGGATGGAGATGGCCCATGAGGAGCCGCCAGCGCCTCCGAGCCTCCCGAGGCCCCTGGGCCTGGGGGCTCGTGAGGATCGGCTCCCGCAGCCCACCGAGCCTGCTACATCAATGCTCCTTCGTCCTCAACATCATCGGGTAACACCTTTCTAGTTTTACTTCCAGTTGGGAGCGCCCCCCCATGGCTGCATTATTTCCAGGCCGCGTGGGTCCGTCCCTGCGGCGTGTATCCATTTTTTATTCCATGTTGTTAGCTTACCTTGTTGGGGGCGCCCCTCAGGCTGCATGATCCCCAAGCCGCTCGGGCCAGCCCCAGTGGCATGTATCCCGTTTGCGTTTATTTCCGATTATGCGTTAGACCCACCATGCTTGATTATTTGATGCCGGTCCACGGCACCTTTTCTTCTCCATGCCGACCACTTGCACGTTAAAGGGGGGTACCTGAGCATCGCGACTCAGGGCTCTCACTGGCTCTCCAGCCCTCACCCTCTAGCCTTGTCCATGGCATCGCGACGTGGCATACCAGCGACGGCTAAGACCAGCTCGAGGGCCGGGACCCGAGGACGTAGAGTGCCGACATCTAACCAAATTTGCAGGAACGCATCACAAGATAAGGCCCAGTGCCAGGCGCAACCCGCCTAGAGGTAGGCCCCGTGAGTCCCGCGCTGGCTCACGGGTGCCCAGATACACCTCGCCAGGCCCTACCGTGCCAGCCACGTGTTAGGGCGGGGCTGTACACGCCCCGGGGGATCCTCCTGGAGGGGGGCCCCCTCCCACGTACCAGTGGAAGCACCATGCTCCGCGCTGGCTGACGACACTGCTGAGGAGCGGCTATGCCCGTACACATACGGTAGCGCTATGCTCCGCGCTGGTGATAAACAACTGAGGGTGGCCCCTGGGCCGCATCAACCTCAGGGAGCCCAGAGCTCAGTGTCTAGCCTCATTGTAACGCCTCCCCTCGGGAGTGCCGCGTGAGGGGGCTGGGCACGGGGGCTGGGCACGGGTCACACCCAGACGCACGCCGCCCAGCCAGGTCCCCCCGGGCCTGGTTCGCCGCGCGTCTCTCCCCGAGCGGAGCCAAGGTACGAAGGCCGTTTGAGCGTCAAGGGGGACTCCTGAGCATCGCGACTCAGGAGCCTAACTGGTCACGTAGCCCCTCACTCCGTGGCCCCGTCCTGGTTTCCGGTCGGGACCAACGCTGGGTGAGGCACGCGCGCGGCCGGGCCCTGCAGACGTAGAACGGTAGATCCACCCGCATCACACCTACCTACTTGTTGTTCGTGCTCCAAGGGGGACTCCTGAGCATCGCGACTCAGGAGCCTAACTTGTCACGTGGCCCCTCACTCCTTGGCCCCGTCCTGGTTTCCGGTCGGGACCAACGCTGGGTGAGGCATGCGCGGGGCCGGGCTCTGCCGGCGTAGAACATAAGCAAGTAGGAAGGAAAAGCGCAAATATCAAGGAATTCAAAAGCAAATATTACAGTCCACATTGTTATCTCGATGCCAAACGCAAGTTTAAATGCCTCCCTGAGGCATGGTACATGTGCAGGAATTAAAAGCAGGACAGGAGGCGCGACGGAGTCACTTGTCGGCGGTGGAGCAGCGCGGATTGGGCACGCCTCACGGAGCGGTGGAGTCGGCAGCGCCTTGCTTCGGCTTGGTGCCGAAGGCCCAGAACTTCCCCAGCAGGGCCTCTACGCGACCCTTCACGGCCTCAGCAGCGGCAGCGGCACCCTCGCCGCTCACCGGCTCCAGCAGGCTGTCGAGGTCGACACTGGGATCGCGAAGGTAGAGGTGGGTGAGGACCCGCGTCAGTGCTGCAGAAGATAGGACACGCGCCTCGGCCTCGGCCGTGGGGCCAAGGCCAAGGGCAACATCTTCAAGAGCGTGAACAAGGAAGGGAAGCAGCTTGGCGGGGCCGTCCTCGGAGCCAGCCACTGGGCTCTCCAGGCCGCTGTCGTAAAGCATCCTCAGTGAGGAGCGAGCCCTCGCCTCCATCTCCGTGAAGGCCACGCGGTCCTCGGCAAGAACCAGGGCCTCGTCGTCCAGCTTGGCCTTCCTCACCCCCAACTCCTGCTCCAGCGCGCCTAGGCGGTCGCGGTGTTTCTTGAGCTTGACCTCCCTCTCCTCGAGAGCCGCCTCGCGAGCCTTCACGCCTTCTTCCTGCTCTTGGCGAAGGCGGACCTCGTTCGCGAGCTCATCCTGCAAATCTGCAGTTCGCCCTCCAGCGCCTTGCAACGTCCACGGACGTCGACCACCTCCCCCAGGGCTGCGTCACGAGCAGCCTTCGCCTCAAGGACGGCCTGCTTCTCCTCGTCGCACGCTGTCGAGGCCTGGACTAGCGCCGCCCGAATCGAAGCGCCGGAGCGAACCCATCCTGAAGCCAGCTCCAAGCGCCCGGCCACCAAGCAGGGGTCAGCGCCAAGAAGGTCCTGCCGCAGTCGGTCCAGCTCAGCAACAGCACAATCTAGAACGGCAGAAGGAGTTGGAGAGACAGCAGCCGGTGGAGTAGGAGGAGAAGGCGGCGGCGCGGCCGCAGCATCCTGAGGCGGAGTCTGCCGCGCCTCGACAGCTGTGGTGGCGGCGACAGGTGAGAGCACCTTGGGAGCCACTTGGGCCGTGGGGGCTGAGCTCGCCCCAGCCGGCTTAGCCAGGCCTCGCGAGGACGACCGGGCAGGAGAAGCCTGTGCGTCGCGGTCACCCTCCTTCGCGGGCAGGAGCGCTGCCACGGATGGAACCTCGGGAGCCCCCTTCGGCTTCTTTGCTGCGAGCGCCAGCCTATCCAAGAGATGCGGACGTCAAGCCTCAGAAGCAGAGCAAGAGATAAAGACAGGAATCGAATGCTTACGGGTCGTTGCCATCGAGCTCAAGCAGCCTCCGGCCAAATTTGAAGCCTGACAGCCGGCTGGAAGGGTCAACCTCGGGAAGCTTGGAGGCGGAAGGTGCATCTGCGGTCCTCCCTGGGGCCGGGGCAGACCCTCGGGAGATCAGCCCGGTCCTGTCCTTCTTCGGGATCGGGGGTGAGCTCCCGCCGTCCTGCTCGTCATCATCTTCATCGTCATCCTCGTCGTCACCGCTTGGAGAGAGGTGCAGAACACGGGACCTGCGCCGGGGGAGGGGAGCCCTCGACTCTCTGTCAATCGCCTCGGAGTCAGGCCCTTTTCCCCGATCCCCTCCTTCCTCCTCTTCACCGGAGTCGTCGGAGGGCACGTCCACCAGTTCCTCGGGAGTTTCCATGGACACGGGCCCATCCCCGTTGAAGACGGGCATGGACTCCACTACCTGCTCCTAGTTGTCGCGAAGGAACAAGGGCGTAGGAGCGCCCACCGACCTCGCCACATCGCCCGACCAGAGATTGGAGGACAGCAGCCAGATCACCATCGGCTAAGGCCGCGGGGCTCGGACGGGGCCACCACATCGGAAGTGAGTACTGCCGAAGCGGAGCCAGCTGGTGCTCCAGGAATTCCCTCAGCAGCGATGCACCGGTCAGCTTCGCCGCCGCCATATTGGCCGGCCTCAGATCCGCGTCCATCTTCTCCAACATCAGCTTCGCGCGGGGGTCCGTGAGCTCCGCTCGACCCCAATTGCTAGAGCTCGTGGGCTGCTCCATTGGCAAGATCAGCCGAGGGTGGATGCGCCCAGCATCCACCAAGACCCACTTGCTCCTGAAGCCCTCAATCCTTTTCCCGGGGTTCGAAATGGCAATGGCGCCACCGTACACGACGAAGCTCGCGCACGCGGAAGCAGTACCGCGAGAGGTCCGGAGGTAGGAGTAGTGGCGCAGCAAGGCCACTGAGGGCTGCACCCCTACGTGAGCCTCGCAGTAATAGGCGAAGATTGCCAAGAGAAGGACGGAGTTGGGGTGGAGATGCAGGGCTTGCAGCTTATAGTGGCGGAGGACAGAGAAGAAGAACTCGGAGAAGGGAGGCACCAGGCCAGCACCAATGGCACATACGAAGAGCGGATAGAAGGTGCTCCCTTGACCCTTAGGGGTGGCGGAGCCGGCTTCAAACACCTTCGCCTTGTTGACGCCCCGCGCCGTCGCCATCCGGCACAACGGGGCAAGGCTCGCCTCCGACACGTTCGGCGGGTCCAGGGCGGACGAGTACCAAGCTACGGCCGGGGGCTAGCGAGGCGCCATGGCTTCCTAGGTCACACGGTCGGAGCGGATCTGGAAATTTTGGAGGAAGGAAGGAGAGGCGCAAGAAATGGGATCTGAGCAGCAACCGGGGAAAGCAAGGAGCAAAGCCTAGGTGGGTGCCGCTCCTTAATCAACTCGCACGGTTGCTAAGGCGTCCACGTCCAATCAACCGCCACGCGGCGCCCAAGGCCACAGACTGTTAGGGCCCGCGGCGCTTCGCTCTTGCCCTTCCGCCTCCCTGCACGGCCAAGTTCGGGCGCGCCTTGGGCCCAGGGGCTACTGTCAGCGTTCTGGGAATGGGGGTCCCCAGACTTGCCTACCTGCGGCCTGGGGCGTGGCTCAAAGGGGGGCCCAGCGTGGCCCATCTTCACTAACACAAACCCGAGACCCTCGCGAGGGGCCAAGCCTCGCGGGGCGGACGACGCGGAGGTTCCTCAGGCACGGCCTCGTCAGGCTGGCTCATGAGGAGGCGGAGAGATCAAGGCGGGGTACCTCACGAGGTGCCCGTGACGCAAGCCATGACGGCGAAGGGCGCCAGGCGGGTGCCAGCCCGCGCAATGTCCTCCTTTCCTCTTTGGTGCAAAGGGGGCAAGCGCAGCCGCGGAGTACCGAGGCATCAGGCAAAGGTTGCCATTTCAGTGCAACGAGACCAAGACCAGGAGGACTACGAGACGAAGGTCACCGTGGAGCCCAAGACGGCGTCATCACCAGAGCTTTGCGCAGGCGAAGACTACTTTTGTCAAGATAGCTAGTGCTAGTTGTCCCCCTTCAAATTAGCCCGCCATTATTGGCTCCCTTCCCGCTCGATATTTGGGAAGAGGACCAGGGGCTCTATAAATAGGATCAGCCACCCGTAGGACAGGGAAACACACAGAGAAAGAGAGCTAAGGGGTTCAGAGAAGGAGAATCTTGAGAGAGGGGTTTAGATCAGATAGACAGAGAGAGAAGGGCGACTGATCTCCTCCCAACAGTTCATCGCCCCAGCCAAGAACAGACCCTCGCGAGGCTGTTCTTCCTTGTATTGTTCATCATCATCAGCCCAAGAGGCAATCCACCACACCACATACTGGAGTAGGGTATTACACCACAACGGTGGCCCGAACCAGTATAAATCCTATGTCTCTTGTGTTGTTCTTTCCTTAATTTAGATCCTAGCAAGGCGGAGGGGTGCAGGCAGGTAGGAGGCGAAATCTCCGTGCGCACCCCAGTGTTCGAACCTCAAGGGTCTGCCGGAACCCGAAATCCGACAACAGACAACTACAAATGAAGAAGGCTGAGAAGGCTGACTATCTACAAGACCCTCCCAAGGGTACAAGATCGTAGCTGAGGTAACATGCTAAACGTCGAAGTCCACGCGAAACAACTAGTGAGACTTACGTCTCTCTGCAAAAACATAAAATAGGCAAACATGAGTACAAATGTACCCAGCAAGACTTACATCAGAACTATCTACATATGCATTAGGGTGGTGGAGTTTGACTGTAGCAAGCCAGTTTTCACTCAGTGGCTAATCTGAACTACGACTGCAAGTAACTCTTTTGAGGTGGCGCACACGAGTCCACAAACTCATGAGTGAGAACGCCATCCATAGCACTCACACTTATCTTGCGCATTTTAGAGTATCCACTTTCACTTGTCTATGAACTATGTGAGGGGTCCAAGTTTCCATATCCGAGGAATCCGGCTATTCAAATAGATAATGATAACCCTGCAGGGGTGTACTTCTTCACTCACGCTCTCGCCACTTACCACCATGTACACGACGTGTATCTCGGCAACCTTCAAGCGGAAGCCTGGTGAGGGAGTCGGCCACGACCTGACTAATCACACAAGTCTCTCGTCCAGGTTTATCGCCAATTCGGATTCCATCCGCAAGGAGATCCGGCCGGGGTGTCGCTCACGACCCCAAACGATGTGAGCAGGGTTCCCAAGCCCACCATCCGGGTGCCACTTGGTACACTGGGCCACTGTGCCTAGTCTGTCCCAAGCCCATCTGTATCGGGTGCCACTTGGTAGACTACTAACACTACCTACAAACACGAGAAACTAGTTGCAACTCCTGGACAGAGATCGAGTTGATTAATAAGTCGAGAGAGCTTGGAGCGCCCGGAGCCCAATGTGTGGTAGTAACTGTTCATGGATCACAAACACAGAACTCAGTTCCTGAGGACGACTACAATTAGACAACCCGCCATGTACTCCTACATGGCCTCTCACTGCTACCTTTACCAAATCGTGTTCACACACTTAGCTCTCAACGGTAGGACATGTTCATCACCATTCCAATTCATCCCCGATGAATTGGACCTGACTCAACTCTAAGCAGTAGCAGGCATGACAAACAATCATGAATGAGTAGGCACATCAAGGCTCAAACAACTCCTACTCATGCTAGTGGGTTTCATCTACTTACTGTGGTAATGACAGGTCATGCATAGGAAAGGGGTTCAACAACTGCAGCATGTAACAGTTGAATCGGTGTTGTCTTAATGTAGTAAAAGAGAGGAGGAGCGAGAGAGTGGGATTGTATCGGAATGAACAAGGGGGTTTTACTTGCCTGGCACTTCTGAAGATAGTATAGTTCTTCATCGGTGTCATCGATCACATCGCCGGATCAACATCTACTGCGGGGGAACAAATATCGGCAACAGAGAGGAAACACAATCAATGCAATGCACAATATGATGCATGATCATGACATGGCAATATGCTGTTGATTGAGCTAATGCAACTAGCAACAGGTTAAATGAAGTTGGTTTGAACCCAAGATTCAAATTCAAACTCCATATGTGGATATTCAAATGCCAAACATATGATTTGCCCTATTCAGCACCTATAAGTTCTTCTAACATGCATGAAAATGATACAGATGGATAGATTGGATATTTCTGATCATTTTCCATCTATAACTTATTTCATTTGGAGTTATAGATTAATTTCTATGATTTTTTGAAGTTTTGCTAATTTTTTGGAATTTCCAAAATAGAAATAATCCAGAAAATCATTTATTGCATCAGCATGACCTCATGCTGACTTCAGCAGGTCAACGGGGTTGCTCAGGTCAGACCTGACCCGTGGGGCCTGCGTGGCATTGACTCAGTTGACTAGCAGGGTTATAATTAACCTAAATTAGAGCTGTTAGCAGGGAGCGGCCCACTGTCATTGACTAAGAGGTTAACTAAGAAGTGATTAGGCCCTAATCTAACCACTGCCACGTTAGCACCACTGGATCAAGTCGCCGGCAACCTTACAGGACGGCGGTGGCTTGTCGGAATCTCTATTTCGGCGACCATTCACGCGGCGGAGGGAACCTATGCATTGCGGGGTGCTCGGCCGCATCCATATACGCAAGCGGGAGGGACTGAGGTCGTCGAAAATAGCAATGGCGGCGAGCTAGGCGGCGGCCGGAGCTCGGAGGTGTGCGGGCGCGGGGCTACGGAGCACGGCGTGAGGAGCCGGTGCGTGCGTTCGGATCCTGGAAGCACGGTGAGCAGGAGGGTGCTACTGGGTGAGCGGAGGAGCTCAGGAGCATCAGGCTCGCTGGCCATGGCGATGGCCAGAGCTCGGTTTCGCGGGGCGGCGGCTAACGGACCAGAACGGAGGGGGTGAGCAAGGGGGGAGGAGCAGGAGCTCATAGCAGGTTTGAGGGGGTGGTCAGCAGGCTCAGGGACGCTCCGGAGGCGGCGAATCATGCGACGACGGCCGTCGGTGCAGAGGTCGAAACGGCGTCGATGGCGACGTCTCAGGGCCTTCGGCGAAGCATGGCTCGACGGAGAGGCATAGAGGAGTACAGAGGAGGTCGTGGTCATGAAAAGGAGGCGAGGGGGTGGCTATGGCCGTGGTGGTTCAGGGCGGTGCTTCCATTGCTGCATTGTCCATCGCGGGAGAGAGCGAGGGAGAGGAGGGAAAACACGGGGAGGAGTGGGAGAGGTCTGGGGGGATGCGTGGCGCTTACAGGCGCGTTGGGGCAGCGGTGGGAACCAGGAGGTGGCCCGGCGCGTGGCCAGCGCACGATGAGCACGCGCCCCTGCCTTCTGGCGCGAGGTAGGGGGTGACTGGCGCTGGCCAGTCGGCTGGGCCGGCACAGTGCCAGGCCAGCAGTGGCCCAGGTAAGCTTCTGCCTTTTATTATTCTTCTTTCTGTTTTTTTTACTTTGCCACTGTTTTCAAATTTAAACGAATTCAAAACAGTGCCAAATATCCTCTGAATAATTTATGTAGCTAGATGGACTTTTCCAACAACACATGAAACATTTCAAAGTTATTTGAAAATATATCCCATATATTATGAATATAATTCCAAATTCAAATACAATAATGATTTAAATTCAGTGCCAAAATAATTCCTTAAAAATGTTCAATATTTTTGGTTTGGATCCAAACCCTTGCCAAAATTATCAAACATTAATGAAGGCCATTTTGTTTTCACTGAATGCAAGTTTAAGGGTTCTTGCCCCTTTTTTTAAAAGGATTTTTCCGAGGCTTGAGAATTCCCTCAATTCAAATTTCACTGGAATTTAGACATGATGCATGGATGCTGATGAACCTAATTACAATCAAGTCTAGGGCTGTAACAACTCACCCCAACTAAACAGGAATCTCATCCCGAGATTCAAGACGTGAGGTAAGAAGACAAAGGGGACACAAAGCTAACACAATCTTCATGATCCACTGCATTCTTGAAGGTGTTGATTCATTGCATCAAATTGATCTTGATGTCTTTGCTTTCGAGATCTTCATCCAACACGTTGATGACAGAAAGAAACTCTATCGGAAAGGATCATTGAAGCTCTTCATACCAGGCTAATGGCAATTCACAAACGGTTGTTTGAAGGAATTCAAAGAAATGGCATACTCAGTTTTGGAATGGAACTATGGTTATAGAACAATCGGCAAATGGAAGGCACAATCCGACTGATACCGAAGATATAACCTAGTGTCTGAGCGTGCTCTCAAGAACTTGAGCATTTCCATATTCATCAAGGTGCTACCAACATCCATGCCACGGATCCTGGAAACACATCATACTACCGTGATGAATAGTGATGGACGATGCAGATGCAAAGGAAGACAACACTTTCTCAGATTTGTCCTTAGCAATGCCAAGGAACAGAACCTGGATGATCGACCGACAGACATTTAGCACTCTGCTTATAATGTTCTCCTTGATGTTCTAGCTACCACGGTCATGCTTAAAAGCATCAACATGGCCATCCAGTAAAGGTCGGACTTCGTGAGCACAAAATCCATAAGGAACAACTTCTAGAATAAGTCATGCGAAATCCTCATGGGAAGTGACCAAATGGCTTAATCCAGATACTACAATAACAGTGCTTCCAACTAGGTGTGTCCACCTCACTGGAACCCATATCATAGCTCTTAGAAGAAGTTCCAACCATCATATCTGCCTAAGATTCAGATCTGGTTGGTAACGGAATAATTCAGACAACGTGTCTGGAAAAGAAAGTTTGCAACACAACCCGACAAGATGATGTTGCGAGATTCTCAGGAAATGAACTATGGTAGTAAGCTCCAAAACATGAGCTGTTTCTGCTGAACGCATGTGAACACATTGTCCTAGACAAGCATGACCACATGGAAGTCTTACAATAAAACACTACCGAGTTCGGGTCGGGAACCATCATCGAGGATATTGGAATCTTGTGCACAAACTAGTATTCGCATAGCAACTCCTTTCCCGCGAGCAAATTAGGCAGTGGCTTGGTGTGCTAGGAATACATATAGAATGGAGGTTGCAAGTCTCCAAACCACATAATACTTCGCACATATGCATGACTAACTTGGGATGATTCCAGAGGAGGCAAAAAAACAAGATTTCTCGAATTCACGGCGGCAACTTTCATCAAATGCACGTGAATTAGAGGAAGTCACTCCTTTCATCCAAACGTATACCTCATGAGCAGAACATGAAGGCAATGCTTACAAAGTTTCCAATACTAGTGTAATGTTCAACATGAATCATAGGGGAGACAAAATGTTGCTGATGGGCTCAACAGCAACTCATCGAAATTTCCATATCACTGGACTTCCACCATTATGTGAACACGGTGACAGCATTGTTCAGATCAAAAGATGTAATGATGTATGCTCGAGGGATCAACCACGAGTAAGACAACATTATGAACATCGTTGGTTCTGATTTGACTTGACGATAGCCCATACTCAAGTCAAAGTTTTGATAAGACAATAGGTCCAACAACTGATCACAGGGATCAATCGATGAAGATATCATCTTTCTTCAACTAACACACCACACAAAGATATCCCTTTGAAACGAACAAAATTTGTTAAGATTTTATCTTCCAACTCTCCAAGTTGTTGTTTAGCTTAACCAACTAGCTCAGGGGTATCCAACACGGATTCTTGGAGAAGGAGTGGTTTACAAGAAACCAACTTGATCATGAACTCAACATAGCGGTCAGGTGACAACCTGGTAACACTTCCGAGAAGATATTCGGAAAATCACGAACCACCGATATGTTACTAAGCTCGAGAACAATCTCGCTTTTCAGGGCAGGACGACATGATCAGAAAAGCAAGGGATTCAACCCTAGCTCAAAGATCGAAGGGTACGCCGGGAAAATGGTCTAGGTAGCACAATCTATCTTAGAATGATGATTCAATAACCAACATGCTAAGAATGAGAATATTGTCCATTTACTACCAAGTAACTGGTTGCTAGGAGTATTGATTTCACACATCACAGTACACTTGTCGGCATTCCGGTTACAATAACACGGAACCGAGGAATGAACAATGATGGCAAGAAGTATTATTGCATCAAGAATTCATAAGAGGTGGTGCAATTCTCATGACACTCCTGACATAAAGATGGTAACACCCCAAGGTAGAGCAGAGCAAAAGATGGATTGGAATTTTGATCTACGGAATACAATTGTTTTGACCCAATCCTAGATGTGGACGAGGTACTGGAGTTTGTTTCTCCTAGTCATTCTGGAATAGAATGGCTTGACGGACCACAAGAATAATAGGCATCGATGAACACGAATGCACAACTATTCCTGACTATCAATTGATAGACTAGGGTCGGAATACAGCTGAGGAGGGTCAACTCAAGGAACATATAACTTTCTGATTTGTGGATGCATAGATTAGTATATCGAACCAAGTTCAACATGTTTCTTCTGCATAACCCATGCAGAGAGGTAGGACTGGCAGAGTCACAATTACGAATGGAGAACTCCTCAAGAGTACTCTGATTGTGATCTTTTCGTTCAAATAACTTCTGCCATATTGGCTCATGGTATTGGAAGAACGATATACCACAGACCCCGAGGACTATCACAAGGTTACTAATATCTTAAGGGAACTAGCAAATACTAACAACATGAAGTAGGGTGAATCTCGGGTTCAAAACCTAGGAGTAGAATACCTACTAACTAAATAACATCACGAGATGCTTTCGAGAATGGTGGCCAGAATCATCACACTGGGAACACCAAACATGGCTAGATTACTAACTCTAAGATACCCTAGTGTCATAATAACAGCTCCAACATATATGCCGAGGCAATAGAGTACCTCAACTCACCGATTAGTGTGCTTAATCCGGCCCAAAAGGACATCAGGAACGGGAAGAAGGGATTTGCAGATGCATCAGACTCTTTAGAAACCTGGGATGACTCGGATAGCATAACGGCTGTAAATGCTTAAAAAGATTTGAGACAACCTGCAAATTGGTGGCATAACCACTTATCAACACAATATCAAGGTTCCGAGACCAACTATGAACACACGGAAGTAGTAGAAACTGAATTGGGGCTTAAATCCAACAATCCTAGGCAACTACAGTTTAGTAACACGTCATCCTGAGAGATAGAAGAGAAGCCTAGTTCTTAACCCCGTAGAAAAGATAAGATGACTCAGATCAGAAGGTCATGAGGATAAGGAGTAAAAAGAACCTTACGTTCCCATCCACAATCAATTCCCTTATATAACTAAAGCATTTCTGGACTCCACTTCGACCAGTTTGGCTTGGTAATCCTACAGGCAACCTGGCTCTGATACCAAAGCTGTCAGGACCCCGATTCTGGGTCACATTGATCTAGCCGGTAACACCTCATATCACTTTGCGGCCTCACGCACGGTATTCCCACGGGTGTCGCCTTACCATGGCCCGGGACCGTTTGCGCCTTTTGGCTCACGTATATGATAGTGTCGCTAGCGTCCATATGACAGAGAACCCGGGCTGACATGACTAGTCGTGAACACAAAGTAGCACTAACTTACGGGGACATGCATACATGACCCAGTCTCGAACGTGTCGGTCATCAACGTGTGAATTCGGGCTGTAGCAACTGGGCTAACAGGACTCCGGGAACCCGGGCTGTAGCAGGCTAGTAGGACTCCGGAATCACCGCGTGACATTTCCCCAGAGGAACAGACACAGGAACAAAGTGGATCACATGCCGGCCAGTCTAAGTGTTCCGGAGCAGTAGTAACTGGGCTAGCAGGACTCCGGTGAACCGGGCTGTAGCGGATTACTATGGCTCATGGAAGCACAAGACTACATTTCCCCATAAGAGAGGCTACCAAGGATAAACAACTAGGTTGTCGGATCCCACACCTACCAAGCATTTCAATCATACACACAATATGCTCGATATGTGCAAATACAACATGGCATCACAACAAGACTCAATGACTCAGAGTATTTATTCATTAGGCTCCGAGGAGCGAGATATTACAAACATGGGTCTCATGACCCCACATACAGAGCATAAAAGCAACAAGCACATGCGGAAGCTTAACTTGTATGAGTACAGACAACTACAAATGAAGAAGGCTGAGAAGCCTGACTATCTACAAGACCCTCCCAAGGGTACAAGATCGTAGCTGAGGTAACATGCTAAACGTCGAAGTCCACGCAGAACTACTAGTGAGACCGACGTCTCTCTGCAAAAACATAAAATAGGCAAACGTGAGTACAAATGTACCCAGCAAGACGTACATCAGAACTATCTACATATGCATCAGTATCAAAAGGGGTTGTGGAGTTTGACTGCAGCAAGCCAGCTTTGACTCAGTGGCTAACCTGAACTATGACTGCAAGTAACTCTTTTGAGGTGGCGTACATGAGTCCACAAATTCACCATACCAATACACCACTATGGATCCACTCCCGTCTCCCTGCGAGAACGCCATCCATAGCACTCACACTTACCTTGCGCATTTTAGAGTATCCACTTTCACTTCTCTATGAACTATGCAAGGGGTCGAAGTTTCCATATCCAAGGAATACGGCTATTCGAATAGATAATGATAACCCTGCAGGGGTGTACTTCTTCACACACGCACTCGCCACTTACCACCATCTACACGACGTGTATCTCGGCAACCTTCAAGCGGAAGCCTGGTGAGGGAGTCGGCCACGACCTAACTAATCACACAAGTCTCTCGTCCAGGTTTATGGCCTATTCGGGTTCCATCCGCAAGGAGATCCGACCGGGGTGTCGCTCACGGCCCCAAACGATGTGAGCAGGGTTCCCAAGCCCACCATCTGGGTGCCACTTGGTACACCGGGCCACTGTGGCTAGTCTATCCCAAGCCCACCTATACCGGGTGCCACTTGGTAGACTACTAACACTACCTACAAACACCAGAAACTAGTTGCAACTCCTGGACATAGATCGAGATGATTAATAAGTCGAGAGATCTTGGAGCGCCCGGAACCCAATGTGTGGTAGTAACTGTTCATGGATCACAAACACAGAACTTAGTTCCTGAGGAAGGCTGCAATGAGACTGTCGGATTTCGGGTTCCGGTAGACCCTTGAGGTTCGAACACTGGGGTGCGCGCGGAGATCTCTCCCCTACCGATCTACGTCTGATCCTCTCATGCGAACTAAGATGAAAACGATGAACAACACAAGAGACACGAGGTTTATACTGGTTCGGGCCACCGTTTTGGTGTAATACCCTACTCCAGTGTGTGGTGTGGTGGATTGCCTCTAGGGCTGATGGTGGACAGTACAAGGGAAGAACAGCCTCGCGAGGGGTGTTCTTGAGCTGGCGCGGTGTGTTCTACTTAGTCTCTACTGGGTTCTTCTCACTCTTCTCTCTATCTCTCTGCTACTACTCCTCGTCTCTTTGTGGAGGCTAGCTCTATTTATAGAGGCCCTGGGCCTCTCCCCGAATAATTGAGCGGGAAGGGCGCCAACAATTGGCCATTTTGAAGGGGAACATCTAGTACAAGTTATCCTGACCAAAGGTGGTCTTCGGCTGCCAAAATCACTGGTGTTGACGCCGTTTTGGGCTCCACGGTGACCTCCGTCCGGCCGTCCGGCTGGTCTTGGTCTCGTTGCGCCGGAATGATAACCTTTGCCTGATACCTTGGCCTATGCTTGCCCCCTTTGCACCAAAGGGGAAACAAGGACCCTGCGCAGGCCGGCGCCTGCCTGGCGCGCGCCTGGCCTTGATCGTCATGGCCTGTGGCATGGGATCCTCACGAGGTACCCTTGCATTGATCTCTCCGCCTCCTCGCGAGCCTGCCTGATGAGGCTGCTCTTGAGGAAGCTTCTTGTCGTCCACCCCGCGAGGCTTGACCCCTCGCGAGGATCTTGAGCTTGGGCTGATGAAGATAGGCCGCGCTGGGCCCCCACCTGAGCCACGCCGCAGGCCGCAGGCAGGCAAGTCTGGGGACCCCCGTTCCCAGAACGCCGACAGTAGCCCCCGGGCCCAAGGAGCGCGCGGGCTTGGCTTAGCAGAGAAGCGAAGGGGCAAGCGCGAAGCGCCGCGGGCCCTAACAGCCTGCGGCCTTGGGTGCCGCGTGGCGGTTGATTGGACGTGGGCGTCTGCACTTCCCCCGATGCCTCGACAACCACACGACTTGACAAGTTCCTGCATGCAGAGATACGGGTCATGATTACCTGAGGTCATGGTGCTCGGCGGTTGGCCTTCGCCGACTATATGTACGGGGCTGCATGAGCTCCGCCAGTTCACCCCTTTCCGTTACTGCTCCTCTTCTTCTTCCTCATCCTTGCTACCTCTTGCACCAATGGCACCGATCCGTCGGTTTTCAGCTGAGGAGAAGGGAAAGGCCCCCAGAGAGGGTCCTGACCCCCTCCCGCCGAAGAAGCGGCCAATCCTCTTTCGCCGGGACGAAGGCGCCTGGCAGGAGGTGTCGAGGCCGTGGTACGAGTGGCCACCGCCTGGGTTTCCGCTGCCCTTGTATGCCCGTGTCGTAGGCCCCAGGGGGGAGGGCGCCGAGCAACACCGACAGCATCGCCGCCGACGCCGGCGAGTCACACTACTGCGCGTCGTCCCCCACGGAGTCCACGCGAAGCGCTCCTCTCGCGAGCTTGTGCTCCACGCCGCCATGCCTCCAACTTCGTGGATCCGCCTTCCTCCCTCCTTCGCCTTCGAGATGCCGCCGAGCGAGGCCCTGGAGCTCTGGCTGCAGCACGCCGACTGTGGCACCCCCGCAACCGGAGCGGAGGTCGCGGTCGTCGCTCCGGGCAAGGTCTTCATGACCCTGGGCTGGGGTGAGATTGCCCGGGTCTGTTGCACGGACGGCGCCTTTGTGATCCATCTTGAATACGACGGCGCCTCCTTGATGTTCTTCAAGGTCTTTGATGCAGAAGGACGCCGGCTGGAATGCTGCCCTAAGGGAAGCGGCAGGGGTGACGAACTGGCGAGGACCAGGCCCGCCCGTTGGTCCTCCTGCAACTCCTCAAGCAGCATCCTAGGGACCGAGGGCTTCAGTGGCTCCCCCGAACTCCTCGCGACCCCGGAGACGAGCGATGATAGTTACGAGCCTCCGAGCTCGCGCTGCGCTCGGAGTGGGGCAGCTGCATCGGGCCGCCGACGCCACTGATCTGGATGGGATTGGCGCCGTCACTGGGCAGCCCACTGTTGATGATGGCGTCGCCTGGGGAGGTGCTAGCAAGTAGCATTCCTTAGGGTTAGCACCTTTTGTTCCCTACGAGGAATCAAAGCAACACCTCACGGGGGTATGTAAGGCGTCTGCCGTGCCTTTTGTAAATACTATATCCTTAATATGAATTGGCGTGAGGTGTCCATTCTGTTCCGGCTAAGCTCCCCCTTTCTATCCTCACAAGGACTTGGCGCTCTACGCTGACAGGTCCCAGTCCCCAGGCAAGCTTCAGCCGTCGCTGGAATGCCAGGTCGCGATGCCATGGTCAAGGCCATGAGGTGAGCGGTCCGAGGTCCGGTAAGAGCCCCCGAGTCGCGATGCTCGGGAGGTCCCCTTTAGCGCTCAAGCAATCCTTTCTGGGCGAGAAAGGAAGGTAGCGTCGTCATGATAGAGTTGCACCAGGCGGGGATTTAGCGCTGCGTTGGTCTAGCTCTTGTGAGGGCGCGACTTATCTTGTGCGTCTGATGTAGTTCCTCGGAGGGGCGCCCGACCCGAGAGGCGGTGGCCGAGGTACTGCTGGGTTAGGCCCTCACGAGCTTCTTCCCACTCCCCTGCACTTTCCTTAACGCTCTACGTTCTCAGGTCCCGGCCCTCGAGCGAGCTCAGCCGCCGCTGGTATGACAGGTCGTGATGCCATGGGTCAAGGCCAGGGGTGAGGGCTGGAGAGCCAGTAGGAGCCCATGAGTCATGATGCTCAGGTACCCCCCTTGAACGTGCAAGCGGTCCGTACCGAAGAGGGGAGCGAGAGCTCACGATGCCCCCAACGTTGCTCCTGGAGTAGGTCCTGCACACCAATCATGAGGAGAAACAAGGCCTGTCGTTATGGTCGCCGGCCAACCTATGGTCACTTCGAGGGAGCGGTTAGGGCACTAAGGGCCTGGTGAGGTGGCGCCATGCGGGGCTGCCGCGGCCAGAGCTCGACCACTCAGGTTTATCAATGCTGTAGGGACGGACCCGTGCGCACGCGCCATGCCAGAGCGAGCGGCTCTTCAGGTAGGCATCGATCGAGCAGGTGATTAGGTCAGGTATGTTAAGCACATAGGAGGAAATCCAATTTCAAGCAAGCGCAGGTAAAAGCAACCACCGCTGGGTCGGGCCCGAGCGGCGCGGGGATGATGCAGCCCCAGGGGCGCTGGGGCACCCCCAACAAGGTAAATAAAGAGCATAACCAAAACGGATACACGCCGCGGGGACGGACCCACGCGGCCTGGGAATGGTGCAGCCGTGTGGGCGCTCCCAGCTGAAAGTAGAACTCTGAATGATGTCACCTGGTGCTGTTGAAGATGAAGTGATGCTGAGGAAGTGAGCGATGCCCAGTGAAGACGTCGGCCCTCATGAGCCCCCAGGCGCAGGGGCCTCGGCAGGCTCCGGTGGCGCGTGCAGGTCTTCGGGGACCATCGCCACCTCCGCCAGGACCATGCGATGCCTAACCTCCTGAGCCTCCAGAATGCTCCTCAACAGACGCTGATGTGCGGCGACCGTGCTTGGCAGGCCGAAGGGCATGAGAAAGTAGCTGTGGGGTGGTCCCTCGCAGCGCCCTACGACCGAAGGCCATAGGCGCTCCTGGGACACAGCTCGGTTGAGCCCTGGTACGTCGACGCAGACGCGCAGTCCTCCTTCCTCGTCTGGATGTGGGGGCACGGCAAGTAAGCGGCGGCTGCCGCGCATGACTCTGGACTCTTGTAGCTCATGGGTGTTCCTTGCGATGAACTCCTGAGGGTTTGGTCTCCTTTGACTTGTACCTTCCTGAGGGAAGCGTGCTTGAAAGCACCCCTCCAAGTGGTGCCCGAGCACCTCCCCCACGACCTTGGCAAGGTCGGTGGCTCTCCAAGAGAGAGCCCCCAAGCCCTGCCTGAGGAGGGCGCCGGGCACGCCTTCCTATGCGTGAGAGGGTGGCGCTCCCTGATCGGGCGCGAATCCTGACGCAATACCTCCGAAGGTGCCTCCCTCCTTGTGGATCGTGCCAGGTGAGGTCTTCTTCTTCTTGAGGGTCGCCTCGGGAGGCCTCCCACTCCTATGATCTAGGTCTTCGATTGCTACGGCTTGGAATGCATGCTCAAGCGAGCACACTGCGTCCCTTTCTTCACAGGGTACGGTGATGACTCCACTGCTTCCTGGCATCTTGAGGACATTGTAACCATGGTGATTTACTGCCATAAACTTGGCTAGGGCTGGGTACTTGAGGATCGTTGTACGGCAGGCGGATGTGAGTGACGTCGAAGTCGATGAGCTCGGTGCGGTAGTTGTTGCGTTGCCCGAAGGTGACCGGAAGGTGAACCTGCCCAATTGGAACAGTGGAACCATCGGTGACTCCTGAGAAAGGCTTGGTTGGCTGAAGCTGGTCGTACAGCACTTGGAGGTTGTCGAACGTCTCGACGGATAGGACGCTGAGTCCTGCCCCGCCATCGATGAGGGTCCTGGTGACCTGCATGTTGCTAATGATTGGGGAGCAAAGCATCAGGAGGATTCGGGCCGTCACCGCACACTTGAGCTGGTCTGCGGAACAGAATGTGATCGCGCACGAAGACCACCTGAGAGGGCCCGTGGCCTCAATCTTGGGAAGGACTGCATTCACCTCGCGAGCAAACTGCTTGAAGATGCGCTGTGAGGCTGGGGCCTGGGCGCCACCCAAGATGCAGGCAATTGCACGCGGCTCTTGGAAGCCCCCAGCCCCATCGTCTTGGTGTTGGTCTTCGTTCCTCCTTGGTGGAGGCGGCAGAGGAGGGAGGCCAGCGTTGCCGTGCGGGTGGCCCTCACGAGGCTGGTCCCTCCAGCCTCCCTCGCGAGGCTGGTCCTGCCAGCGGTCCTCGCGAGGGCGGTCACGCCATCCCTGGCGAAGGCCACGATCTTCCCGTCGTCTGCCACCTCTTCCTCCTCCTCGGCCATAGCCCCTGTCGTTGTGCTCTAGGCGTCGGCCGATTCGCCCATCTTGCACGGCTCTGAGCTCTTGACATTTGTTGGTGTTGTGGGTGTGGAGGTCGTGGTACACGCAATACAGTCCGCCCTTGGATGACTCAGGCTGATCCCTGCCTCCCTTGGTGTCCGGTTCTGCTGCTAGCACAGCAGCCCCCTTGCGCTTCACATCTTTGGCCTTGAGCTTCTTTTCTTCCGGGTCGGCTGCCAGGAGCTCGAGGAGGGAGAGACGCCCTTCCTCAGCCCTGGCGCACTTGGTCGCCAAGTTGAACAGCTCCAGGGATGTACACAGGTCTTCATGGATTGCTAGTTCTTCCTTCATCTTGACGTCGCGCACACCGTCGGAGAAGGCTGAGATGATAGCTTCTTCAGTCGCCTTGGGGATCTTGAGGCGAGCGTAGTTGAAGCGCTGGATGTACTTCTGCAGGGTTTCTCCTGGCTGTCACTTGATGCGGTGCAGGTCTCTCACGGCCGGGGGCCAGTCGCGAGTGCCTTGGAAGTTGGCGATGAAGCGGGTGCGCATCTTACTCCAGGAGGAGATCGTGCCAGGAGCCAGGTTCAGGAGCCAGGTGCGGGCGCCGTCCTTGAGCGCCATGGGGAACAAATTTTCCATGACCTTTTCGTCTCCGTTGGCGGCTACGATGCCCAGCTCATAGAGCTGCAGGAACTCCACAGGGTCCGCTGTGCCATCGTAGCGGGGAGGGAGGTCAGGCTTGAACTTGCCTGGCCATGTGACACCGCGCAGCTTGGGGGTGAAGGCGAGGCAGCCCGCCGTGGCCACCAGCGCCCTTTGCTGGTGCTGGACTTGTTCTTGCGGGTCACCACGTGCCGCCACTGGGAGCAGCGCAGGGTTTCGTTGTGGAGGCGCTGGGGCGCGATCTTGGCGTGCCTGCGCTGGGAGCGCGCGAGCACCTTCCCAGGGACGTGGGATCTCTTGGCAGCTCCCTTCTTGCTGTGCAGGCGCCGGACGTGGAGGGTCCCGCCCTGGGGCTGTGCGCCTTGGAGCCAAGGCACCTTCTTGGGGAGGAGGGGGCGGAAGCGCCACCTGATCCTCGCCCCTGCACGGGACGGAGGGCGAAGCAGCGAGAGGGACCGTAAGGGGGAGCCCCCTGCGGCACTGACGAGCTCGGTGAAGCGGGCGAGCCAGTCCTCGTAGAGGTCGTCGACGGGGCGATAGTGCAGGAGCTCCCGCGCCAAGAGCAGTGAGGCGTGCGCATCCATGGGTGCGCGATGGGCATGGGACGACGAGCCAGCTGGAGTCAGCGACGGGGTGGCGGTGCGGCCATCCCGCCGCACGGAAGGATGCTGGGACGAGGCCTGCTGCTCGTTCCCCGCCGGGCCGGTGGCGGCGTTGGCAGCGGGCGACGGGGAACAACGAGGGGGCCGCCGACGGGCGCCGTCTGGGCGACGCGAGTTGCGCGAGCAGCCCGGCGCTCGGCGCGAGCCTGACGAGCGTCAGCCATGGACACGACGGAAGATCTCACGCGAACAGCGGAAGAAAGATTCCGACGCACCCCTACCTGGCGCGCCAAATGTCGGATTTCGGGTTCCGGCAGACCCTTGAGGTTCGAACACTGGGGTGTGCGCTGAGATCTCTCCCCTACCGATATACGTCCGATCCTCTCGTGCGAACTAAGATGAAAACGATGAATAACACAAGAGACACGAGGTTTATACTGGTTTGGGCCACCGTTGTGGTGTAATACCCTACTCCAGTGTGTGGTGTGGTGGATTGCCTCTTGGGCTGATGATGGACAGTACAAGGGAAGAACAGCCTCGCGAGGGGTGTTCTTGAGCTGGCGCGGTGTGTTCTACTTAGTCTCTACTTGGTTCTTCTCACTCTTCTCTCTATCTCTCTGCTGCTACTCCTCGTCTCTTTGTGGAGGCTAGCTCTATTTATAGAGGCCCTGGGCCTCTCCCCGAATAATTGAGCAGGAAGGGCGCCAACAATTGGCCATTTTGAAGGGGAACATCTAGTACAAGTTATCCTGACCAAAGGTGGTCTTCGGCTGCCAAAATCACTGGTGATGACGCCGTCTTGGGCTCCATGGTGACCTCCGTCCGGCCGTCCGGCTGGTCTTGGTCTCGTTGCACCGGAATGGTAACCTTTGCCTGATACCTTGGCCTGTGCTTGGCCCCTTTGCACCAAAGGGGAAACAAGGACCCTGCTGTCACATCCCTAGTTCTGGTATGGTCCTAGGCTTGCTTTGTGCATCATGTTTAAATTTCAAATGAAATTGAAATGGGGATGTTTCAAACCCTAGCACCAAAGCAAAATCAAATAGGTTCAACTTTAAAATGGATTTTCAATGAACCCAAAATGCTACTCAAAAATGTTCATGCTTTTTGGATAATGTTGGGAACAACAACCAGAGGTGATGCACATTTTTGCTACACATTTTGGATTTTTGAATCAATGCATAAATATTTGATTCAGAGCTGTTTAAATTATATAAATATTTTAATGGCTCCAAAAATGTTGGGAATTGGTGAGGGCCTCTGGAATATTATATCTAGATGCCACAAATATTTTTAGCATTTATGAAAGTGTTTTAACATTTCTTTTGGATACAAAACAAATGTCAGAAATAGAAAAAGAAAACAGGAAAAGGATTTACCTGACTTACCTGGCGCCCCACCACGGCCCAGCAGTGGCCCGTCCAACTGGCCGTTGCCAGTCGTCTCCCTCGCCAGGAGGCAGCGGCGAAAGGGAGCACGGCGAGCGTGCATGCCCGCCAGGCAGCTGCTTGCTGCCTCCTCTCCCTCCTCGGTGTTGTCCACCCCCGAGAGCTCCACCGAGCCCCCTGGTCTCTCTCCATTCTCCCCGAGCTCCTCCCCATCCTCTGTCTCACACTCCCCCTCTGTCCCGAGCGCAGCGGAGAGCACCGCCGTGCGCCACCGCGACCACCGCCTTCCCCTTGCCTCTCCGACATGCCCACGAGGTCCGCCTCGTCGCCCTAGTCCTCTCCGCCGGGCCACGCGGCACCGGACGCCTCGAAGCATCGTCCCCGACCCCTTCATCCTCCTCGGATCGCCGGAGATCCGCCTCGCCGCCCCGCTCGCTCTGACGCTCCTCCGGCCTCACCGACCTGCTCGTCCGACTCGCCGTGAGCCACTGACCCGAACCCCCCTCCTTTGCGCTCCGTTTGCACGTTGTAGCCGTCGCTCCACCGGAGACCGAACCACGCCGCTACCCGAGCTTCTCGCCGCCATGGCCACAGCCGTCGTAGCTCCCAACCGAGCACACCCACGTGTTCACCGCGCCGCGTAGGTGCCGTAGGAGCTAAGCATGCCACTCCACGGCCACCGCAGCCCCGTTCCCGAGTGCGCCCAAACTCCGGTATCGCTCCGCTCGTCGGTGCTGTCAACTCCGGCCACCCCAGCCCCTCTCGTGTGCTTCCCTGGATGCAGCGCACGCCCAGCTCCACGCAGAACCCCTCCGCCGTCCTTTTGGTCGCCTGAGGGCGAAACCCGAGCCTCCGTCGTGCGTGTTGTCACTGGCGACGAGCCGCCGGCGTGTTGGGCCTGTTGACCAGGGGTTTGACCTCCCCTGGGCCATTGACATGTGGGGCCAGCCCCATCTAATTACCTAGTTTAGGGTTAACTAAAATAGGATTAGCCCTGTGACACTAACACGCGGGCCCCACCGTCCAGGTTTGACCTGGACCGAGCCGTTGACCTGCTGACGTCTCTGTGACGTCATGCTGACGCAGTAATTGATTTCTGGATTTTAAATAATTCAGAGAATTCCAGAAAATAGTTAAAACTTCTAAAATTCATAGTAATTCAACCGTAGCTCCAAATCAAATAAATTATATATGAAAAATTATCAGAAAAATGCAAGGAATCCATTTATGCCAGTTTCATGCATGAAAAACCAACTTATACTTGCTGTATAAGTGAAAATGTAATAATGGCATGTTATATACTTAAATTGGGGTTTGCATATGAACCCTTGGTTCATATGGACTTCAACCAAATTGATGCTAGATGCATTAGGGCAAATCATAGCATCTTTGAAACGTCATTTTCATGCATCATATTGTTGCATATGGATGTTTATTGATTGCCGGCACCGTCCCCTCTCGATAGGTTCTACTCCGGAAGGTGTCCCGAGTACCTGTCTGAGGAGCAGTGCTTCTTCGTGGATCTATCAGGCAAGCAAACCCCCTTGAGCATCTCGATAAATCCCACTCTCTTGCTCCTGCTCCTTTTACTGCATTAGGACAACAACGATTCAAACTGCTACTTTCTGCTGCGGTAGCTGAACCCATTCCTTTGCATGACCTGTCATTTCCACAGTAAATAGCTGAAACCCACTAGCATGAGTAGGAGTTGCTTGAGCCTTGATGTGCCTATTCATCCATGCTTGTTTTCTTTATGCCAGCTATGCTTAGAGTTGTGTTAGGTCTGATTCATCGCTAATGAATCGGAGTGGTGAACATGTCCTACCGGTAAAGGCTACGTGTGTGAACACGTTTTGGTAAAGGTAGCGATGAGAGGCCATGTAGGAGTACATGGTGGGTTGTCTCATTGGAACCGTCCTTAAGCACTGAGTTATGTGTATGTTATCCAAGTCCAGTTACTACCACACATTGGGTTCCGGTTATCCGGCCCCTCTCGGCTTATTAATCCGCTTGATCTCTGTCCAGGAGTTGCAACTAGTTTCTGGCTTTTGTAGGTAGTGCTACTTGTCTACCAGGTGGTGTCCGACGGGACGGGCTTGGGACAGACTAGGCACCGTGGCACGGTGTTCCAAGTGGCACCCGGATGGTGGGCTTGGGAACCCTGCACACATCATTTGGGGCCGTGAGCGACACCCCGGCCGGATCTCCTTGCGGATGGAACCCGAATAGGCGATAAACCTGGATGAGAGACTCGTGTGGTTAGTCAGGTCGTGGCTGACACCCTCGCCCGGCTTCCGCTTGAAGGTTGCCGAGGTACATGACGTGTACAGGGCTATAAGTGGCGAGAGCGTGTGTGAAGAAGTACACCCCTGCAGGGTCAATATTATCTATTCGAATAGCCGTTTTCCTCGGATATGGAAACTTGGAGGACTTATGTAGTACATAGACAACTTGAAGTGGATACTCTAAAATCTGCAAGATAAGCGTGACTGCTATGGATGGCCTTCTCGTAGGGAGACGGGAACGGATCCATAGTGGAGTATTTATATGGTGAATATGTGGACTCGTGTGCGTCTTCTCACCTCAAAGAAGTTTCTGATACTCGTAGTATAGATTAGCCATTGAGTCAAAGCTGGCTTGCTACTGTTAAACACCACCACCCCCTTTGTTGATAATGTTGCATATGTAGACAGTTCTGATGTAAGACTTATTGAGTACCTTTGTACTCACGTTTGCTTATTTATGTTTTGCAGTTGGTTACGCTAGTGACTTCGACGAGTAGCTTGTATCCCAGCTACGATCTTGTACCCTTGGGAGGGTTGTGTTTAGTCAGGCTTCCTAGTATTTTCCTTTTGTAGTTGTCTGTACTCAGACATGTAATGCTTCCGTTGCTTGTATGCTCTGAATGATGGGTCATGAGACCCCTATTTGTATTGATGCTATGTGGCTCTTCTGGGCCTTTATCTATATGAGTTTGAGTTATGTTGTGATGCCATGTTGTACAGCACATACTTGCATGTTATGCGTACGTGTAACGTGTATTGCTATGTGTGGGATCCGTCAACCTAGTTGTTTACCTCTGGTAGCCTCTCTTATGGGGAAATGTAGTCTTGTGCTTCCATGTGCCATAGTAGTACGCTATAGCCCGGTTCACCGAAGTCCTGCTAGCCCAGCACTACTGCTCCGGAACACTTGACTGGCCGGCATGTGATTCACTTCGTTCCTGTGTCTGTCCCTTCGGGGAAATGTCACACGGTAACATCCGGAGTCCTGCCTAGCCTGCTACAGCCCGGGTTCCCGAAGTCCTGTTAGCCCAGTGCTACAGCCCGGATTCATACGCTGTTGACCGACATGCTCGAGGTTGATTCATGTATGCCTGTCCCTGTAAGTTAGTGCTACTTCGGGTTCACGACTAGTCATGTCGGCCCGGGTTCTCTGTCATATGGATGCTAGCGACACTATCATATACGTGAGCCAAAAGGCGCAAACGGTCCCGGGCCAGGTAAGGTGGCAACCGTGGGAATACCGTGCGTGAGGCCGCAAAGTGATATGAAGTGTTACATGCTAGATCGGTGTGACTTGTCGAAGTTGGTATCAGAGCCTGACTGACTGTAGGATTACCAAGCCAAACTTGTCGAAGTTGAGTCTAGAAATGCTTTAGTTATATAAGGGAATTGATTGTGGAAGGGAACGTAAGGCTCTTTTTACTCCTTTACCTCATGTCATTCTTTCTGAGTCAGCCTCTTCTTTTCTACGAGGGTTAAGGCCTAGGCTTCTCCTCTATCTCTCAGGATGACGTGTTACTAAACCGTAAAGTCTTAGGATTGTTGGGTTGTGTCTCCGTACAGTTCTACTACTTTCGTGTGCCCTCAGTTTGACCCAGAACCTTGATATTATGATGCTGATTGATTATGCTATTCCTTTGATGAATGTCTCAAAATCCTTTTGACCATTTACAGCCGTTATGCTGCCGAAATTGTCCTAGGATTTCAAGAATTTCCAATGCTTTTGCATTACATTCCGCATCCCTATGTCGATGCTAATTCCATCTTTGTTTCCTTGGTTTCTGTGCTAGGATGTCGTCTGCTAACCGAGGTTCAGTTGCTCATAGCAAGAACCACGGAGATGGTAGGGACGAGGATCCTCCTGACCAGCCTTTGATGGCAGAGTTCTTGTTAGCATCCGAGAGGAACAAGCGTGAGACTAACCGCTTGCTGGCACAGATTGAGCAGAACTCCGCACATCAGCATAAGAAGTTGGTTTCCATCACCGACTTCATTGGTCTGAAACCACCCACCTTCCATCACCCCATTGAGCCATTCGATGCGGATGACTGGCTCCGAAGCATCACTCACAAGTTGCATCCTGCGAACGTAGCTGAAGGTGACAAGGTCACCTATGCTACCTATCACCTGGAAGGTCCTGCTAGTATTTGGTGGCAGAGCTATGAGGCTATGCTTCTAGCTGGCCAGTTTCCTACATGGAAAGATTTCACCGTGGCTTTTCGTGAGCACCACATTCCTCAGGCTCTCATTGACCGCAAGAGGGAAGAGTTCTGTAGTTTTACCCAGGTTAAGCTGCTTGTTGATGCTTACAGTAGAGAGTTTGGAAGCCTCACCCGCTATGCTACAGAAGAAGTGTCCACGGACACTAAGAAGCAGGCTAGGTTCCGAAAGGGTCTCAACCCTAAGTTGCGTCATGATCTCCACCTGCATCACTGTGATACTTTCCAGGCTCTTGTGAACAAGGCCATTAATGCAGAGACAGCTCAACTCACTTACGAGGAGTCTCAAAAGCACAACCGTGATCTGGGTTCTTCCTCCCGCTCTAGCTCTCAGAAGCGACGGATTTGGATTCCGAACTCAGCTCTTCCACCTCGATATTCACCGAGGCCATCCTATGTGGCGCCTCACCCAACTCAGCAACGTGCTCCACCCAGGCCTATTAGTGGACCACTTGCCAATGTAGGTCCACGTCCTACCTCAGGAACTTGCTTCACCTGCAGAGAACCAGGGCACTATGCACGTGACTGCCCTCAGTCCAGTTATACTCCACCCCAGTCTGAGAGGTCTGTTGGCCGTGAAAAGACATCAGTCAAGATGATCAGTACCAAGCCAGCCTCCATTAAACGAGCATGTGTGCACCATGTCTCAGCTACAGAAGCTCAAGATGATCCCGACGTCGTACTGGGTATGCTTCTTGTCAATTGTCACCCAGCTTCAGTTCTGTTCGATACTGGAGCATCCCACTCCTTCATATCCGAAGGATACGCTCGGTTGCACGACATGTCATTTTGTGATATGCCGACTCCACTAATAATCCAGATTCCTGGTTCCAAATGGCAAACCTCCAAGGTAAGACATGGTAATGAAATCCTTGTTGACAGACTGGTATTCCTTGCTTCTTTGATATCTCTCAACTCCGCAGATATTAACATCATCTTGGGTATGGACTGGATGACAGCTCATCATGCCAAGATCGATTGTTACACCAGAACTGTTCAACTTACACATCCATCTGGCAAAATAGTCACTGTCTCCACTAGAGTTGCAAGGCATCAACTCTATTCTCTTAATGCCAGCCCTCTTCCAGACCTTGAAGATATTCCGATAGTCCGTGACTTCCCGGATGTTTTTCCAGAAGAACTGCCAGGTGTCCCACCTGACAGAGATGTAGAGTTTTTCATAGAACTTATCCCAGGGACTGTTCCAATCTCTAGGAGACCATATAAGATGGCACCTTTGGAGTTAGCCGAGCTTAAGAAAAAACTTGATGAGTCCTTGCAAAAGGGTTTCATCCGTCCCAGTTCTTCTCCTTGGGCTTGTCCTGTCCTCTTCGTCAAGAAGAAGGATGGTACGGATCGGATGGTTGTAGATTATCATCCCGTTAATTTGGTCACGATAAAGAACAAGTATCCGCTCCCCAGGATCAACGACCTGTATGATCAGCTCGCTGGATCCTCAGTCTTTTCCAAGACGGATTTGAGGTTATGCTACCACCAAATCAAAATCAGAAATGGGGACATCCCCAAAACGGCCTTTGTCACTCGTTATGGTCAATACGAGTACACCGTGATGTCTTTCGGCCTAACCAATGCTCCAGCTACTTTCTCCCACTTGATGAACTCGATCTTTATGGAGTACTTAGATAAGTTCGTCGTGCTTTATCTTGATGATATTCTTATTTACTCGAGGAACAAGGAAGAGCATGCCGAACATCTTAGGCTCGTGTTAGGAAAACTCAGAGAGCACCGCCTTTATGCCAAGTTCTCCAAGTGTGAATTTTGGTTGCCAGAAGTGACCTATCTGGGCCACGTGATCTCTGGTAAGGGCATTGCTGTCAATCCCGAGAGAGTCAAAGCCGTTCTCGATTGGACTCCACCCGAAACGGTCAAACAAGTTAGGAGTTTCCTTGGTCTAGCCAGTTATTGTCGCCACTTCGTTGAAAACTTCTCCAAAGTGGCCAAACCCCTCACGGAGCTTCTCAAGAAAGATAAAAGGTTTGAGTGGACCCCACAGTGTGAGCACAGTTTTCAGGAACAGAAAAGACGCCTGACTTCTGCGCCCATACTCGTGCCACCGAATTTCACTAAAGACTTTGTTATCTATTGCGACGCTTCCCGTCAAGGACTAGGTTGCATTCTTATGCAGGATCGTCATGTGATTGCCTATGCATCTCGACAGTTGCATCCACATGGGGAAAATTATCCTACACATGATCTGGAGCTTGCAGCCGTAGTTTATGCACTTAAGACTTGGCGACATTACCTTCTTGGTAACCGTTGCGAAATCTACACTGACCATAAGAGTCTCAAGTATATCTTCACCCAACCGGATCTGAATCTCAGATAGAGACGTTGGTTGGAGTTGATCTCGGATTACGACTTAGGAATCACCTACACCCCAGGCAAAGCCAATGTCATGGCTGATGCTTTAAGTCGTAAATCCTATTGCAACAACCTCATGTTGCAACAATGTCAACCACCCCTCCATGAGGAATTCTGTAAGCTAACCTTCACATAGCTCCTCATGTTTCCCTTTCTACCTTGGTAGCGAAACCTACCCTTACGGATCAGATCATAGAGGCTCAGAGGCATGATACGGGAATCTCTCGGATCAAGAAGAATATTTCCAAGAGAGTTGCCAACTGTTTCTCTATGGATGAACGAGGTGTTGTTTACTTTGGAAACCGTTTGGTGGTTCCCAAATGTCAACAGATGCAGCAAATGATCCTTAAGGAGGCCCATGAATCCCCTCTCACGATTCATCCCGGTAGTACGAAGATGTATCAGGACCTACGCCAGAGGTTCTGGTGGACTAGGATGAAGAGAGAAATCGCTCAGTATATTGCCAACTGTGACGTTTGTCATCGCGTTAAGGCAGAGCATCAAAGACCTACTGGCACCCTTCAATCTTTAGTTATTCCCGAGTGGAAATGGGACAAAGTTGGTATGGACTTCATCACCGGCTTTCCCAGGACCAAGAAAGGAAATAATGCTATCTTCGTAGTCGTTGACCGTCTCTCCAAAGTGGCTCACTTCCTACCTATTCGAGAGAGTATCACTGCTAGTCAGCTTGCTGACTTATATATCTCCTGAATAGTGTCACTCCATGGTGTTCCACTAGAGATCAATTCAGACCGTGGCAGTCTTTTCACCTCTCATTTCTGGGAAAGTTTCCAAACTGCCATGGGCACCCATCTCTCCTTCAGTACCGCTTTCCACCCTCAGTCAAGTGGTCAGGTGGAAAGGGTCAACCAAATTCTCGAAGACATGCTTAGAGCTTGCGTTATCTCATTAGGTATGGATTGGGAGAAATGTCTTCCCTTTGCCGAGTTTGCTTATAACAATAGCTACCAATCCAGTCTTAAGAAAGCACCCTTCGAGATTCTGTATGGACAAAGATGTCGAACACCTTTGAACTGGTCAGAAACTGGTGAAAGACAATTCTTTGGACCGGATATGATCCAGGAGGCAGAAGAGCAAGTTCGCATCATTCGAGAGAATTTGAAAACAGCCCAATCTCGTCAAAAGAGCCAGTATGACCGTCGTCATAAGTAAGTGGCTTATGAAGTTGGAGACAAGGCTTACCTTCGGGTTACTCCTTTGAAGGGTACCCATCGTTTCGGTATCAAGGGCAAGTTGGCTCCTCGTTACATCGGTCCTTTTCGCATTCTCGCTAAACGAGGAGAGGTTGCCTACCAGTTGGAACTACCCCCACATCTTTCTCGAGTTCATGATGTCTTCCACGTCTCTCAACTCGGGCGTTGCTTCTCGAATCCCATCCGCAGAGTGGACCATGAAACGCTTGATCTCCAAGATAACCTTACTCATCGAGAGTACCCCGTTCGCATTCTGGATCAAGCAGAGCGTGTCACTCGACGTCATAACATCAAGTTTCTCAAGGTTCAATGGTCTCATCATTCCGAGAGAGAAGCTACTTGGGAGCGAGAAGATCGTCTTCGACTTGAGTACCCCGCTTTCTTTCCGCCAACTCCTGAATCTCGGGACGAGATTTTTCCGAGTGGGGGCGAGTTGTCACATCCCTAGTTCTGGTATGGTCCTAGGCTTGCTTTGTGCATCATGTTTAAATTTCAAATGAAATTGAAATGGGGATGTTTCAAACCCTAGCACCAAAGCAAATTCAAATAGGTTCAACTTTAAAATGGATTTTCAATGAACCCAAAATGCTATTCAAAAATGTTCATGCTCTTTGGATAATGTTGGGAACAACAACCAGAGGTGATGCACATTTTTGCTACACATTTTGGATTTTTGAATCAATGCATAAATATTTGATTCGGAGCTGTTTAAATTATATAAATATTTTAATGGCTCCAAAAATGTTGGGAATTGGTGAGGGCCTCTGGAATATTATATCTAGATGCCACAAATATTTTTAGCATTTATGAAAGTGTTTTAAAATTTCTTTTGGATACAAAACAAATGTCAGAAATAGAAAAAGAAAACAGGAAAAGGATTTACCTGACTTACCTGGCGCCACACCACGGCCCAGCAGTGGCCCGGCCAACTGGCCGTTGCCAGTCGTCTCCCTCACCAGGAGGCAGCGGCGAAAGGGAGCACGGCGAGCGTGCATGCCCGCCAGGCAGCTGCTTGCTGCCTCCTCTCCCTCCTCGATGCTGTCCACCCCCGAGAGCTCCACCGAGCCCCCCCTGGTCTCTCTCCATTCTCCCCGAGCTCCTCCCCATCCTCTGTCTCACTCTCCCCCTCTGTCCCGAGCACGGCGGAGAGCACCGCCGTGCGCCACCGCGACCACCGCCTTCCCCTCGCCTCTCCGACGTGCCCATGAGGTCCGCCTCGTCGCCCTAGTCCTCTCCGCCGGGCCACGCGGCACCGGACGCCTCGAAGCATCGTCCCCGACCCCTTCATCCTCCTTGGGTCGCCGGAGATCCGCCTCGCCGCCCCGCTCGCTCCGACGCTCCTCCGGCCTCACCGACCTGCTCGTCCGACTCGCCGTGAGCCACTGACCCGAACCCCCCTCCTTTGCGCTCCATTTGCACATTGTAGCCGTCGCTCCGCCAGAGACCGAACCACGCCGCCGCCCGAGCTTCTCGCTGCCATGGCCACAGCCGCCGTAGCTCCCAACCGAGCACACCCACGTGCTCACCGCGCCGCGTAGGTGCCGTAGGAGCTAAGCACGCCACTCCACGGCCACCGCAGCCCCGTTCACGAGTGCGCCCGAACTCCGTTGTCGCTCCGCTCGTCGGTGCCGTCGACTCCAGCCACCCCAGCCCCTCTCGTGTGCTTCCCTGGATGCGGCGCATGCCCAGCTCCACGCAGAACCCCTCCGCCGTCCTTTTGGTCGCCTGAGGGCGAAACCCGAGCCTCCGCCGTGCGTTCTGTCACCGGCGACGAGCCGCCGGCGTGTTGGGCCTATTGACCAGGGGTTTGACCTCCCCTGGGCCATTGACATGTGAGGCCAGCCCCATCTAATTACCTAGTTTAGGGTTAACTAAAATAGGATTAGCCGTGTGACACTAACACGCGGGCCCCACCGTCCAGGTTTGACCTGGACCGAGCCGTTGACCTGCTGACGCCTCTGTGACGTCACGCTGATGCAGTAATTGATTTCTGGATTTTAAATAATTCAGAGAATTCCAGAAAATAGTTAAAACTTCTAAAATTCATAGTAATTCAACCGTAACTCCAAATCAAATAAATTATATATGAAAAATTATCAGAAAAATGCAAGGAATCCATTTATGCCAGTTTCATGCATGAAAAACCAACTTATACTTGCTGTATAAGTGAAAATGTAATAATGGCATGTTATATACTTAAATTGGGGTTTGCATATGAACCCTTGGTTCATATGGACTTCAACCAAATTGATGCTAGATGCATTAGGGCAAATCATAGCATCTTTGAAATGTCATTTTCATGCATCATATTGTTGCATATGGATGTTTATTGATTGCCGGCACCATCCCCTCTCGATAGGTTCTACTCCGGAAGGTGTCCCGAGTACCTGTCTGAGGAGCAGTGCTTCTTCGTGGATCTATCAGGCAAGCAAACCCCCTTGAGCATCTCGATAAATCCCACTCTCTCGCTCCTGCTCCTTTTATTGCATTAGGACAACAACGATTCAAACTGCTACTTTCTGCTGCGGTAGCTGAATCCATTCCTTTGCATGACCTATCATTTCCACAGTAAATAGCTGAAACCCACTAGCATGAGTAGGAGTTGCTTGAGCCTTGATGTGCCTACTCATGCATGCTTGTTTTCTTTATGCCAGCTATGCTTAGAGTTGTGTCAGGTCTGATTCATCGGTAATGAATCGGAGTGGTGAACATGTCCTACCGATAAAGGCTACGTGTGTGAACACATTTTGGTAAAGGTAGCGATGAGAGGCCATGTAGGAGTACATGGTGGGTTGTCTCATTGGAAACGTCCTTAAGCACTGAGTTCTGTGTGTGTTATCCAAGTCCAGTTACTACCACACATTGGGTTCTGGTTATCCGGCCCCTCTCGGCTTATTAATCCGCTTGATCTCTGTCCAGGAGTTGCAACTAGTTTCTGGCTTTTGTAGGTTGTGCTACTTGTCTACTAGGTGGTGTCCGATGGTACGGGCTTGGGACAGACTAGGCACCATGGCATGGTGTACCAAGTGGCACCCGGATGGTGGGCTTGGGAACCCTGCACACATCGTTTGGGGCCGTGAGCGACACCCCGGCCGGATCTCCTTGCGGATGGAACCCGAATAGGCGATAAACCTGGATGAGAGACTCGTGTGGTTAGTCAGGTCGTGGCCGACACCCTCACCCGGCTTCCGCTTGAAGGTTGCTGAGGTACATGACGTGTACAGGGCTATAAGTGGCGAGAGCGTGTGTGAAGAAGTACACCCCTGCAGGGTCAATATTATCTATTCGAATAGCCGTTTTCCTCGGATATGAACTTGGAGGACTTATGTAGTACATAGACAACTTGAAGTGGATACTCTGAAATCTGCAAGATAAGCGTGAGTGCTATGGATGGCCTTCTCGTAGGGAGACGGGAACGGATCCATAGTGTAGTATTGATATGGTGAATATGTGGACTCGTGTGCGTCTTCTCACCTCAAAGAAGTTTCTGATACTCGTAGTATAGATTAGCCATTGAGTCAAAGCTGGCTTGCTGCTGTTAAACACCACCACCCCCTTTGTTGATAATGTTGCATATGTAGATAGTTCTGATGTAAGACTTGTTGAGTACCTTTGTACTCACGTTTGCTTATTTATGTTTTGCAGTTGGTTACGCTAGTGACTTCGACGAGTAGTTTGTATCCCAGCTACGATCTTGTACCCTTGGGAGGGTCGTGTTTAGTCAGGCTTCCTAGTCTTTTCCTTTTGTAGGTGTCTGTACTCAGACATGTAATGCTTCCGTTTCTTGTATGCTCTGAATGATGGGTCATGAGACCCCTGTTTGTATTGATGCTATGTGGCTCTTTTGGGCCTTTATCTATATGAGTTTGAGTTATGTTGTGATGCCATGTTGTACAGCACATACTTGCATGTTATGCGTACGTGTAACGTGTATTGCTATGTGTGGGATCCGTCAACCTAGTTGTTTACCTCTGGTAGCCTCTCTTATGGGCAAATGTAGTCTTGTGCTTCCATGTGCCATAGTAGTCCGCTACAGCCCGGTTCACCGGAGTCCTGCTAGCCTAGCACTACTGCTCCGGAACACTTGACTGGCCGGCATGTGATTCACTTCGTTCCTGTGTCTATCCCTTTGGGGAAATGTCACGCGGTAACATCCGGAGTCCTGCCTAGCCTGCTACAGCCCGGATTCCCGGAGTCCTGTTAGCCCAGTGCTACAGCCCGGATTCATACGCTGTTGACCGACATGCTCGAGGTTGATTCATGTATGCCTGTCCCTGTAAGTTAGTGCTACTTTGGGTTCACGACTAGTCATGTCGGCCCGGGTTCTCTGTCATATGGATGCTAGCGACACTATCATATACGTGAGCCAAAAGGCGCAAATGGTCCCGGGCCAGGTAAGGTGGCACCCATGGGAATACCGTGTGTGAGGCCGCAAAGTGATATGAAGTGTTACATGCTAGATCGGTGTGACTTAGGATCGGGGTCCCGACACCTGCGCAGGCCGGCGCCCGCCTGGCGCCCTCCTGACCTTGATCGTCATGGCTTGCGTCATGGGATCCTCGCGAGGTACCCTTGCATTGATCTCTCCGCCTCCTCGCGAGCCTGCCCGATGAGGCCGCTCTTGAGGAAGCTTCCTGTCGTCCGCCCCACGAGGCTTGGCCCCTCGCGAGGGTCTTGAGCTTGGGCTGATGAAGATGGGTCGCGCTGGGCCCCCACCTGAGCCACGCCGCTGGCCGTAGGCAGGCATGTCTGGGGACCCCCGTTCCCAGAACGCCGACAGAGACAACCCACCATGTACTCCTACATGGCCTCTCACCGCTACCTTTACCAAATCGTGTTCACACACTTAGCTCTCAATGGTAGGACATGTTCATCACCATTCCAATTCATCCCCGATGAGTCAGACGTGACTCAACTCTAAGCAGTAGCAGGCATGACAAACAAGCATGAATGAGTAGGCACATCAGGGCTCAAACAACTCCTACTCATGCTAGTGGGTTTCATCTATTTACTGTGGCAATGACAGGTCATGCAGAGGAAAGGGGTTCAACTACCGCAACATGTAATAGTTGAATCGGTGTTGTCCTAATGCAGTAAAAGAGAGCAGGAGCGAGAGACTGGGATTGTATCGGAATGAACAAGGGGTTTTTGCTTGCCTGGCACTTCTGAAGATAGTATAGTTCTTCATCGGTGTCATCGATCACATCGCCGGATCAATGTCTACTCACGGGGAACAAATACCAGCAACAGAGAGGAAACACAATCAATGCAATGCACAATACGATGCATGATCATGACATGGCAATATGCTGTTGATTGAGCTAATGCAACTAGCAACAGGTTAAATGAAGTTGATTTGAACCCAAGATTCAAATTCAAACTCCATATGTGGATATTCAAATGCCAAACATATGATTTGCCCTATTCAGCAACTATAAGTTGTTCTAACATGCATGAAAATGATACAGATGGATAGATTGGATTTTTCTGATCATTTTTCATATATAACTTATTTCATTTGGAGTTATAGATTAATTTCTATGATTTTTTGAAGTTTTGCTAATTTTCTGGAATTTCCAAAATAGAAACAATCCAAAAAATCATTTATTGCGTCAGCATGTCCTCATGCTGACTTCAGCAGGTCAACAGGGCTTCTCAGGTCAAACCTGACCCGTGGGCCCGCGTGACATTGACTCAGTTGACTAGCAGGGTTATAATTAACATAAATTAAAGCTGTTAGCAGGGCGGGGCCCACTTGTCATTGACTAAGAGGTTAACTAAGAAGTGATTAGGCCCTAATCTAACCACTGCCACATCAGCACCACCGGATCAAGTCACCGGCGACCTTATAGGACGGCAGTGGCTTGTCGGAATCTCTATTTCGGCGACCATTCGCGCGGCGGAGGGCATCTACGCGTTGCGGTTGCTCGGTCGCATCCATCTACGCAAGCGGGAGGGGTTGAGGTGGTCGGAAACAGTAACGACAGCGAGCGAGGCGGCGGCCGGAGCTCGGAGGTGTGCGGGCATGGGGCTACGGAGCACGGTGTGAGGAGCCAGTGCGTGCGTTCGGATCCTGGAAGCACGGTGAGCAGGAGGGTGCTTGTCGGTGTCAAAACCGGTGTATCTCGGGTAGGGGGTCCCGAACTGTGCGTCTAAGGCGGATGGTAATAGGAGGCAGGGATGTTTTACCCAGGTTCGGGCCCTCTTGATGGAGGTAAAACCCTACGTCCTGCTTGATTAATATTGATGATATGGGTAGTACAAGAGTAGATCTACCACGAGATCAGAGAGGCTAAACCCTAGAAGCTAGCCTATGGTATGATTGTATGTTATTGTGTCCTATGGACTAAAACCCTCCGGTTTATATAGACACCGGAGAGGGCTAGGGTTACACAATATCGGTTACAAAAGAGGAGATATACATATTCGTATTGCCTAGTTTGCCTTCCACACCAAGTAGAGTCCCATCCGGACACGAGACGAAGTCTTCAATCTTGTATCTTCATAGTCCAATAGTCCGGCCAAAGGATATAGTCCAGCTGCCCGGAGACCCCTAATCCCGGACTCCTTCAGTAGCCCCTGAACCAGGCTTCAATGATGATGAGTCTGGCGCACAGTGTTGTCCTCGGCATTGCAAGGCGGGTTCCTCCTCCGAACATATCACAGAAGAGTTTGAATACCAGGATAGTGTCCCACCCTGCAAAATAAATTCCACATACCACCGTATAGAGAATAATATTTCCACAAATCTTAATCTGCTGACACGTTTTGGCAACATGACATCATGCCATGGCTTGGTGATTATTCGAACAGTTTTTCTTTAACCAGCTCCACACATAACGCGAGGCGGTTTCTTGACACGTCTTGTCAAAGCAGAGATTGTGTTCCCCTAATTATGGGATTCTCATCAATAGGGTTGTGGGTAACCCAACCGTGTCTAGGACTCCTAGATTATAGGCAAGTCCCAAATGGCTACGGAGAGGATGCTTGATATTCACCCTCTTTATAAAGGGACAAGGATTTTACTTTTTTCCCTCCCATGCTCAATCGAATCCTTCCCCCGCCTCGAGTTCTAACACCCAAAGCCCAGGTCAGGTGCTTCGGACCTTCAATCATGTCCGGATCTAGCCTTTAAGGCCGGTGGATGCCCTCCTCCGTTACAGAAGAGGATATCAAGAAGTTGAGGGAGGCCAGATACCTGACCGCCGAGGTTTCGCATCGGCTGCCTGCCCAAGGGCAGGTCATCCCTACCCCCGAACCCAACGAGAATGTTGTGTTCATCTCCCACTTCCTCCGAGGCCTAGGCCTCACCCTGGATCCCTTTGTTAGGGGTTTGATGTTCTATTACGGGCTAGATTTCCATGATCTAGCCCCGGACTCCTTCCTCCACATCTCGACATTCATTGTCGTGTGTGAGGCCTTCCTCCGCATTACCCCTCACTTCGGCCTGTGGCTCAAGACCTTTGACGTGAAGCCAAAGATGGTCAAGGGGCAGTATGCAGCGTGCAGAGGCGCATTAATAAGCAAGATAGCAGGTGCTCCGTGGCCAAAAGGTTCCTTTCCAGGGGTGTCCGGATTATGGCAATGGGAGTGGTTTTACATCACAGCTCCCAGAAGTGCCAAGTGGGTGGCTGCCCCTGCTTTCCGCTCGGGCCCTCCACCACAACTGATGTCATGGATTAGTAGAGGACTGAGCTGGGGTCCAGCCAAGGACATGCCTATACTTCAGAGCCACATTCAAGATCTCTTCGAAGGAGATTTCAGTCTGGTTACGATGGTGCAAGTCATGCTGGTTCGTCGAATCCAGCCTTGCAAACACCGACCCCTCCACATGTGGGAGTTCAACCCAGAAGGGTCGCACACTATTTAGAATTTCCTTGGGCTCACGCACGAGGAGATGTACAAATCATTCTTTGGACCCCAAATAGAGTGTCCGGATACTATCGAGGATGTGGGCCTGAGCAGCAACCGTACCGCCGACCAAGTAAGTAATCCTTTAGACGAACACACCGTCTTTCATTTACCATGACGTCATTCTGAGAAATCCCTATTTGACCAGGACTGGCTAACAAGGGCGAAGATGATTCGGTGTTTGGCCCCCCTTCCCGAGGGTTTGGAGAATCCAGTACTGGAAAAGATGCTCGAGCTAGCACCTTGCCCGGAGCCCTCGAAGGAAGATAAAGGGGGCATAATGAGGTCGAAAGCGGGCCCCCATCGCTACCAATTCCAACCAAGGGAATGAGCGCCACCGTGAAGGAGGATAACCAAGGGGAAGAATCTGACCTTCTCTCGCTTCGGGGAAGGAAGAGGACTGCCTCTGAAGATCCAGAAACCGAGGCTTCCAAATGGGAGAAGAAGTCTCCACCAAAGGGTCCTGCCTTGGAGGGTGCTTTTGCCGCACAAAGTCCGCATGAGGATCAGCCCTCCAACGAGCTGTAAGTAATCAAAAAGTACTTTAATAGTGGAGATATACTACCTTACCTCTGAGGAAAATAACCAAAGTGTTTATCTTGCAGTTCGGATCTTAGCCCTTCTCAGAAGAGCTCGTCTTCGGGGGATCTTCTTCCGAAGATGATGGAGAGCGAAACGCCCCCCCGGACTCCCCCGCTCAAGAAGCGGGCAACCTTGAATTGTCGTTGTGGAGGGCCTCTCCGGATCCGGTGAAGCCAGAAGATAATCCTATAGTCACCCGAAGTCCCCAGCGTCCGGCTCTTGAAGAGAGCAAACAAAAGAGTCTGGCACTGTCTGGTATGCGGTCGGACGTACTGAGGGAGCTATTAGAGCGAGCGGCCATCTCAGAAGAACACCGTACGTTGATGGGTACAGTGATGTAAAGAATTTTGTCCCCGGAAAGCGGATTGCATGAAGCCTTTATGAGTATACTGACGGGCTTTGAGGTACGTGAAATGATATACTTTTTGAGAGTACCTCACATTTTTAGGTGTGCCCTATGTAGATAGTAGCCCCTGAGACTCTGGTCGTTGTCGAGAACGGTGGCGAACAGAGGATCGTAGTCCCAGGTAATAACCATACCGCTTCATGTGGAGGTGATGGGAGCTCCGGTGGCTGGCTGGACTAATGAGTTTGCCGAACTAAAGCGGCAACTGGATGCGGCAGATGCCGACATCGAGCTTGTTAACAAGCGGCTTGACGAGGCACAGGGTAAGTAATGTTTTTCCGATCAATGTCACATAGTAAGAGCACCATGATACCAGTATCTTTAATATGTTGACTGCAAATGGAGCTGCCGCCGTGGAGACCCTTCGGGCGGAACTTGCCCGAGCCAACGAACAAACAAGGATTAGTAATGCGGCCGCTTTAAAGGAGGCCGAAGAGTTAAGAGCCGAGAAGGCCGGGCATTGCGAGAGCAAAGAAAAGATGGCCAAGATGGCTGTAAAGTTAAAAGACACTGCCGACAGTTGCCGGTTCCTTGAAGAACAAAACCGAGAGAAGGCGACGGACCTCGAAAAGGCCATGATGGCGGCCAAAGACACCCGCTCTGCCATGAGGGCAAAGAAGGAAGAGCTGCGTGAAGCTGGTGATATTGTGGCTGGGAAGCCCTTTTTGCGGCGGAGGAAGTTCGGAGATCTGCAGTATGCCCCTCTGGATCGGCCTGTGGAGTTCGGCAGACGCATATTTGGATTTGACGGCGAGTGCTGTCGATGCAGCCGAATACTTCCGAGATCAAACAGATCGTGAAGTGGACAAGCTATTCTGGTCGCAATTTAATGTTCCAGAGCATCCGCTTCCCTTGACTGATCGGCTAGCCGAATGGGCCGAACTCAATAGATTTTCCGGACTCGCCATGAGGTCCGTCGTAGCTCATCTGTGGCCGGAAAAACCGAAGCCGAACAGCTATTTCAGCTTAGTGCAGCAGTTCCTTGGAGCGGTGTCGCGCATCAATGCGATGAAGAGGTCGGCGTGTATAGAAGGCTCGTGGATGGCCCTTTCCCGTGTCAAAGCATACTGGGTGGAGATGGATGCTACCACTGTTGCGGCGCAGGGTTCGGCCATAGGCCGAGTGGCTGCCGAGCACTATTTTGAAGAAGTTCTTGAGGGTGCTCGTTTGATAGAGGCCCAGTGCTCGAAGAATATTATGTTTGAGTGACATGTATTCCCATTGTAAAAACAATGTTTTTATGAAATTGATCAAGGCTGTATTTATACTTTTTCCCGAAAGTAATATGATGCCTCCTGTGCGGCCGTTTATGTGTACATGCGTATAACCTGAAAGATTGCAGTCGTTGGCTTCAGCCCCCACACATATAATGTGGGGGTGTTCGCAGAAGACGCGTATTCATACTTAATCCAATGTCTTGGTCCTAATAAGGAGGTGATGGCGCAGCGAACTAGGCAACCGGACTATAATGCTTTAACACTTTCACTTAGCCATAGGAGTTCAACTGTGGGGCTACTATATATCCCCTAGTGGCTCCGCACTCATCTGAATTCGGGGTGCGTACATGCCTGGCCGGGAAACGGCCCTTCGTTAAGGCGGAGGAATTCTAACATTCTGATAGGTCATCGAGTGGTTGACCAGTCTCACACTATATCATGACAGTTAGTTTTCGGCTTTCTCTACTGAGGTGCTCGTCCGGATGAACCAGGGCACAATCGCAGCAGTTCTCCTGGTGCCGCATTAGCCGATAGAGCGGAACGTAAGGCAGCAAAACACAGGAGCCGGGCAAACCCAACATTTGACCAAAGACATGATTCGGAGCTGATGCATATAAGGCCAAACTCGCGACGCCGAACACTCCCTAAGGTATTCGGTCTTTATGGTCTAAACCGGGCCTAAACAGTGCCCTTTGTAAGATCCTCCTGGTGTCCAGGTACGTGCATTATTCTGAGGTGGCCACATGCCAAGACGCCAACATCCTTCTCAATTGTACTGAGAATCCGAGGGATGTGTATCAAGAAGAGACAGTAAAAAAGGTTTACGCAGGGTCTTAATCTAAAAAGAATCCTTGGAACGGGTCCCTGCTGCACGTCTGCGCCTGTGTCTCCGTTGTGCCGTATCCTAGACGGGTGCAGCACGATGGTCATCTGTAAAAGAGAGAAACTTAGGTGAAAAGTTGTCGTGCAAAAAGGTAGGTTTAAAGAAACCATGTACAATTCAAGATGAGTAAAAATTTCCACTTGTCTGCGCACGTTGAGCCCCTTGTATTTGTAATAGGGTTGTGGCCTATCAAACCTGTGTGAATTACATATAGCTGCGCCGGACTCGTCTAACCGTGTCCATGGTCTTGACGACCTATCAAATGCTTTAGTTGGTGAGGCCGTTTTTAGTGTGCGGCTGCCAAGGCAGCCGCACTCTCTTCGGCGCGCAAGGATCGCTCAATATTTCCATTCACTATAATGATGCCACGTGGACCGGGCATCTTAAGCGTGAGGGAAGCGTAATGCGGTATTGCATTAAAGCGAGCGAAAGCTTTGCGTCCAAGTAGTGCTTGATAGCCACTTTGGAACGGAGCAATGTGGAATGTTAAATTTTCGCTACGGAAGTTATCGAGGAAGCCGAATATAACCTCTAGTAGCAGGGAGCCTGTGCAATGAGCCCCTGGGCCTGGCGTTACTCCTTTAAAGGTATTGTTGTGGCAAATTTTCATTGGGTCTATCCCCATTTTGCGGATTGTGTCCTGATATATCAGGTTTAGACTACTGCCACTGTCCATCAGGACTTGTGTGAAATGGTATCCGTCAATTATTGGGTCTAATACCAAGGCAGCCCATCCTGCATGCCGGATACTTGCTGGGTAATCCCGATAGTCGAAAGTGATCAGTTGAGACGACCAGTGGCAGGACTCCGCGGTGATAGGCCCTTGGGCATATTTCTCTGGGAGTGTTGCTTTGTTTCTCCCCTTGATCACGTGTAACACGTTCACTATTTTGACTTCTGGTGGAAATTTCTTTTGTTCCCCAGTGTCTTGCTTGAGAGGCTCATCCTCGTCTTCGCTTGGTGTATGCTCCCACTTGTGTACGGCGTTGAGCTTGCCGGACTGCTTGAAGGCCCAACATTCTTTGTGGGTATGATTAGCGGGTTTACCAGGGGTGCTATGGATCTGACATATTTGGTCCAGAATTTTGTTTAAGTTGGACAGTTCGTCTCTGCTGCCTTTAGAGGGCGGCTTTTGCTGACCTGGCCGAGAGCTTCTGAATCTGGCGTTTACTGCCGTGCTCTTCGGGCTGTCTTCTTTATTCCGACGCGTATTATTTTTGCTGCGTCGTGATTTCCCATTTCCATCTCTAACTTCAGATGTACTTGGGTCGCTGGTGCTGCATCTGGCTAGCCAGCTGTCCTCACCCGCGCAAAAGCGGGTCATGAGGCTTGTTAATGCTGCCATTGTTCTCGGCTTTTCTTGGCCGAGGTGTCTGGCAAGCCATTCGTCACGGACGCTATGCTTAAAAGCTGCCAAGGCTTCGGCGTCCGTAGAGTCGACTATTTGGTTCTTTTTAGTAAGAAACATGTTCCAAAGCTTTCGGGATGACTCTCTGGGCTGTTGAGTTATATGACTCAAATCGTCCGCGTCCGGAGGTCGGACATAAGTCCCTTGAAAATTTGCCCGAAAAGCGTCTTCGAGCTCTTCCCAGCTTCCAATGGAGCTTTCGGGGAGGCTTTTAAGCCAGTGCCGAGCTGGCCCTTTGTGTTTGAGGGGTAAATACTTAATGGCGTGGAGATCAGCTCCTCGAGCCATATGGATATGGAGGATATAGTCCTCAATCCAGACCCCTGGGTCTGTTGTTCCGTCGTATGCCTCTATGTTTACGGGTTTGAATCCCTCTGGAAATTCATGCTCCAACACCTCGTTGGTGAAACATAGGGGGTGTGCGGCACCCCTGTATCTGGGTGTACCGTGTTGTTCCGATGTTTGTTGTGTTGCATCGTATGCTGGAGCGCGCTTGCGTGGTCCATAGATGGATCTGGTTGCGCCATCCTTTCGATGCGAGCCCTCGCGTGGATCGCCTATTGGCTTACGTGCGGCATTGTTTGCCGCTCTATGTTGGCTGTGAGGTCGTATATCTGGCCAGATGGCCGTTTTAATTTTTGGTTGCGGGGGATCTAAGGCCTCCTCATCGAATTCAGGTAGCAACTTCCGCTTCGGGCAGCTCTTGGTGGGGTGATTACCGCCGTACTTCGCTACTGTGTTGAGCACTTTACTCCATCTAATTCTGAGTGTGTCTTGCACAGCCTTGAGCCTTTGCTTCTGCTTTTTTAGACTCCTCGCGGTGGCAATGAGACTTTGATGGGCATTCTGTTGCTCCGGGTGTCTGTCCGGTGTGATGTCGTCCGGACTATTATCTTTGACAGAGTCGGGTTGTTCAGTTTGATTCTCCGTGTTGCCGTGGTTCAGCGATGGTTCACTCAGGGATGGTCCGGCGATGATCGTTGTTTCTACCGAGGCGGGATTTGGAGCGGCGCTTATGTCGCCGCTTTGACTGCTTCTCGAGGGACAACCCTTCGTTGCGTCCTTCCGTTCCTCCTCGTCGTCTTATTTTGGTGTGTCCACCATGTATACGTCATGTGATGAAGTGGGCGTCCAGTGCCCTGTGGGCAGTGGTTCCTGTTCATCTCCTGCATCGTCGTCCATACCATGGATTTCTTCGGAGTCGGAGTCGAGCATGTCGGTTAAGTCATCGACACTGGCTACTAAGTGGGTGTTGGGTGGGCGGCGAATTTCTTCGTCATCTGCATCCCAATCCTGCCGGACAAATTTCGGCCAGGACTCTCCTGATAAGGAGAGAGACTTTAATGAATTCAGTATGTCGCCGAAGGGCGAGTGCTGAAAGATATCTGCGGAGGTAAACTCCATGATTGGCGCCCAACCAGATTCGATAGGAACGGGCACAGGCAGTTCGGAGTCCGTGGCCAGAGAAGTATCTGGCAGTTTAGCAACACGGCTCTCGTGAAGGGTAAGATCGATATTCGGCTCGATCACCGTTGGGGATGCGGCCTTTGTGGCGGGGTCTATCCACCTGTCCATGGGAGGCGCAATTGGCTCCGAATTAAGGGTCGGAGCGGCTGCTGGTGTGATTTCTTGAACATTGTCCGATGGCAGAGCTAAATCGTACTCATCATGACCGCGTGACGCACAAGGCAGGGGCTCGAATCCGTCGAAGATCAAGTCTCCACGGATATCGGCTGTGTAGTTTAAGCTTCTAAACCTGACCTGGTGGCCAGGGGCGTAACTTTCGATCTGCTCCAGATGGCCAAGCGAGTTGGCCCACAGTGCGAAGCCGCCGAACACAAAGATCTGTCCGGGTAGAAAAGTCTCACCCTGGACTGCATCGCTATCGATGATAGTAGGAGCCATCAAGCCTAACGGCGACGACATAGGAACTCTCAATGAAAGCACCAATGTCGGTGTCAAAACCGGCGGATCTCGGGTAGGGGGTCCCGAAATGTGCGTCTAAGGCGGATGGTAACAGGAGGCAGGGAACACGATGTTTTACCCAGGTTCGGGCCCTCTTGATGGAGGTAAAACCCTACGTCCTGCTTGATTAATATTGGTGATATGGGTAGTACAAGAGTAGATCTACCACGAGATCAGAGAGGCTAAACCCTAGAAGCTAGCCTATGGTATGATTGTATGTTATTGTGTCCTACGGACTAAAACCCTCCGGTTTATATAGACACCGGAGAGGGCTAGGGTTACACAAGGTCAGTGACAAAAGAGGAGATATACATATCTGTATTGCCTAGCTTGCCTTCCACGCCAAGTCGAGTCCCATCCGGACACGAGACGAAGTCTTCAAACTTGTATCTTCATAGTCCAATAGTCCGGCCAAAGGATATAGTCCGGCTGTCTGGAGACCCCTAATCCTAGACTCCCTCAGTGCTACTGGGGCGAGCGGAGGAGCTCAGGAGCACGAGGCTCGCTGGCCATGGCGATGGCCAGAGCTCGGTTTCACGGGGTGGCGGCTAACACACGAGAACGGAGGGGGTGAGCAAGGGGGAAGGAGCAGGAGTTCACAGCGGGTTCGAGGGGGTGGTCAGCAGGCTAGGGGACGCTCCGGAGGCGGCGAATCGTGCGACGGCGGCCGTCGGTGCAGAGGTCAAAACAGCGTTGATGGCGACATCTCAGGGCCTCCGATGAAGCGTGGCTCGACGGAGAGGCGTAGAGGAGTACAGAGGAGGTCGTGGTCATGAAGAGGAGGCAAGGGGGTGGCTATGCCCGTGGTGGTTCAGGGCGGCGCGTACATGGCCGCGTCGGCCATCGCGGGAGAGAGCGAGGGAGAGGAGGTGAAACGCGGGGAGGAGTGGGAGAGGTCCGGGGGGATGCATGGCGCTCACAGGCGCATCGGGGCAGCGGTGGGAACCAGGAGGTGGCCCGGCGCGTGGCCAGCGCATGACGAGCACGCGCCCCTGCCTTCTGGCGCGAGGTAGGGGGTGACTGGCACTGGCCAGTCGGCTGGGCCGGCACAGTGCGAGGCCAGCAGTGGCCTAGGTAATCTTCCGCCTTTTATTATTCTTCTTTCTGTTTTTTTTACTTTGCCACTGTTTCCAAATTTAAACGAATTCAAAACAGTGCCAAATATCCTCTGAATAATTTATGTTGCTAGATGGACTTTTCCAACAGCACATGAAACATTTCAAAGTTATTTGAAAATATATCCCATATATTATGAATATAATTCCAAATTCAAACACAATAATGATTTAAATTCAGTGCCAAAATAATTCCTTAAAAATGTTCTACATTTTTGGTTTGGATCCAAACCCTTGCCAAACTTATCAAACATTAATGAAGGCCATTTTGGTTTCACTCAATGCAAGTTTAAGGGTTCTTACCCCTTTTTAAAAAGGATTTTTCCGAGGCTTGAGAATTCCCTCAATTCAAATTTCACTGGAATTTAGACATGATGCATGGATGCTGAGGGACCTAATTAAAATCAAGTCTAGGGCTATGACAGTATTTCCCACAGTTTTTGAGAACCAACATATCAATCCAGTAGGAGACCACGCACGAGTCACCTCGTACCTACACAAACAAATAAGAACCTCGCAACCAATGCGATAAAGGGGTTGTCAATCCCTTCACGAACACTTGCAAGAGTGAAATCTGATAGAGATAATCATAAGATAAATATTTTTGGTATTTCTATGATATAGATTGAAAGTAAAGATTGCAAAATAAAATAGATGGGAAACTTGTATGATGGAAAATAGACCCGGGGCCATAGGTTTCACTAGTGGCTTCTCTCAAGATAGCATAAGTATTACAGTGGGTAAACAAATTACTGTCGAGCAATTGATAGAAAAGCGAATAATTAAGAGAATATCTAGGCATGATCATGTATATAGGCATCACGTCCGCGACAAGTAGACCAACTCCTGCCTGCATCTACTACTATTACTCCACACATCGACTGCTATCCAACATGCATCTAGAGTATTAAGTTCATAAGAACAGAGTAACGCCTTAAGCAAGATGACATGATGTCGAGGGATAAACCCATGCAATATGATATAAACCCCATATTTTTATCCTCGATGGCAACAATACAATATGTGTTGTTTCCCCTACTGTCACTGGGATCGAGCACCGTAAGATTGAACCCAAAGCTAAGCACCTCTCCCATTGCAAGAAAGATCAATCTAGTAGGCCAAACCAAACTGATAATTCGAAGAGACTTGCAAACATAAACCAAACATACATAAAAGAATTCAGAGAAGAATCAAATATTGGTCATAGATAATCTGGATCATAAACCCACAATTCATCGGATCTCGACAAACACACCACAAAAGAAGATTACATCAAATAGATCTCCAAGAGTACCAAGGATAAATTTGTATTGATATCCAAAGAGAGAGAAGAAGCCATCTAGCTACTAGCTATGGACCCGAAGGTCTGAGGTAAACTACTCACACATCACCGAAGAGGCCATGGAGTTGATGTAGAGGCCCTCGGTGATCAATGACCCCTCCGGCGGAGCTCCGAAAAAGGCCCCAAGATGGGATCTCTCGGGTACAGAAGGTTGCGGCAGTAGAATTAGGTTTTCATGGTGCTCCTGGATGTTTGCGGGGTACGTGGACTTATATAGGAGGAAGAAGTAGGTCGGTGGAGCAACGAGGGGCCCATGAGGGTGGAGGGCGTGCCCCCCTGCCTCGTGGCCTCCTCGATTGTTTCTTGACGCCCACTCCAAGTCTCCTGGATCACGTTTGTTGAGAAAACCACGTTCCCAAAGTTTTCATTCCGTTTGGACTTCGTTTGATATTCCTTTTCTGCGAAACACTGAAATAGGCAAAAAATAGCAATTTGGGTTGGGCCTCCGGTTAATAGGTTAGTCCCAAAAATGATATAAAAGTGTAAATTAAAGCCCATTAACATCCAAAACAGATAATATAATAGCATGGAGCAATCAAAAGTTATAGATACGTTGGAGACGTATCAAGCATCCCCAAGCTTGCATGCCTGCAGGTCGACTCTAGAGGATCCCCGGGTACCGAGCTCGAATTCGCCCTATAGTGAGTCGTATTACAATTCACTGGCCGTCGTTTTACAACGTCGTGGCATGAATGTTCAGATCCAAAAAATTCAAGATAAAAGTTTAATATTGACATAAAAATAATAATACTTCAAGTATACTAACTAAGCAATCATCTCTTCTCAAAATAACATGGCAAAAGAAAGTTATCCCTACAAAATCATATAGTCTAGCTATGCTCTATTTTCACCAGACAAAATATTTAAATCATGCACGACCCTGATGACAAGCCAAGCAATTGTTTCATACTTTTGATGTTCTCAAACTTTTTCAATCTTCACGCAATATATGAGCGTGATCCATGGATATAGCACTATATGTGGAATAGAATGGTGGTTGTGGAGAAGACAAAAAGGAGAATATAGTCTCACATCAACTAGGCGTATCAACGGGCTATGGAGATGCCCATAAATAGATATCAATGTAAGTGAGTAGGGATTGCCATGCATCGGATGCACTAGAGCTATAAGTGTATGAAAGCTCAACAAAAGAACTAAGTGGGTGTGCATCCAACTTGCTTGCTCATGAAGACCTAGGGAAATTTTGAGGAAGCACATCATTGGAATATACAAGCCAAGTTCTATAATGAAAAATTCCCGCTAGTATATAAAAGTGATAACAAAGGAGACTCTCTATCATGAAGATCATGGTGCTACTTTGAAGCACAAGTGTGGAAAAAGGATAGTAACATTGTCCCTTCTCTCTTTTTCTCTCATTATATATTATTATTATTGTTATTGTTATTATTATTATTACTTGGGCCTTCTTTCTTTTTCCTTTTCTTTTTGGCCTCTTTTCTTTTTCTTTCCCCTTTTTTTATTTTTCGTCCGGAGTCTCATCCCGACTTGTGGGGGAATCATAGTCTCCATCATCCTTTCCTCACTGGGACAATGCTCTAATAATGATGACCATCACACTTTAATTTACTTACAACTCAAGAATTACAACTCAATACTTAGAACAAAATATCACTCTATGTGAATGCCTCCGGTGGTGTACCGGGATGTGCAATGATGCATGAGTGACATGTATGAAGAATTATGAGCGTTGGCTTTGCCACAAATACGATGTCAACTACATGATCATGCAAGCAATATGACAATCATGAAGCGTGTCATAATAACGGAACAGTGGAAAGTTGCATGGCAATATATCTCGGAATGGCTATGGAAATGCCATAATAGGTAGGTATGGTGGCTGTTTTGAGGAAGGTATATGGTGGGTTTATGGTACCGGCGAAAGTTGTGCGATACTAGAGAGGCTAGCAATGGTGGAAGGGTGAGAGTGCGTATAATCCATGGACTCAACATTAGTCATAAATAACTCACATACTTATTGCAAAAATCTATTAGTTATCGAAACAAAGTATTAAGCGCATGCTCCTAGGGGGATAGATTGGTAGGAAAAGACCATCGCTTGTCCCCGACCGCCAAACATAAGGAAGACAATCAATAAATAAATCATGCTCCGACTTCATCACATAAAGGTTCACCATATGTGCATGCTACGGAAATCACAAACTTCAGCACAAGTATTTCTCAAATACACAACTACTCAACTAGCATGACTCTAATATCACCATCTCCATATCTCAAAACAATTATCAAGTATCAAACTTCTCATAGTATTCAATGCACTTCTATGAAAGTTTTTTTATATTATTCCTAAAAGCAAATTTCCATGTTGTTCTAAAGGACTCTCAAAATAAAATAAGTGAAGCATGAGAGATAAATTATTTCTGTAAAATAGAACCACCGCCGTGCTATAAAAGATATAAGTGAAGCACTAGAGCAAAAACTATATAGTTCAAAAGATATAAGTGAAGCACATAGAGTATTCTAATAAATTCCAATTCATGTGTGTCTCTCTCAAAGGGTGTGTACAGCAAGTATGATTGTGGTAAACTAAAAAACAAAGACTCAAATCATACAAGACGCTCCAAGCAAAAAACATATGATGTGGTGAATAAAAATATAGCTCCAAGTAAAGTTACCGATAGACGAATACGAAAGAGGGGATGCCTTCCGGGGCATCCCCAAGCTTAGGATTTTTGGTGTCCTTGAATTTTACCTTGGGGTGACATGGGCATCCCCAATCTTAGGCTCTTGACGCTCCTTGTTCCATAATCCATCAAATCTTTACCCAAAACATGAAAACTTCACAACACAAAACTCAAAATAGAAAATCTCGTGAGCTCCGTTAGCGAAAGAAAACAAAACACCACTTCAAGGTACTGTAATGAACTAATTCTTGATTTATATTGGGGTTAAACGTACTTTATTCCAACTTCTCTAAGGTTTGTAAACTCTTTTACTAGCCATAGATTCATCAAAATAAGCAAACAACACACGAAAAACAGAATCTGTCAAAAACAGAACAGTCTGTAGTAATCTGTAGCTAACGCAAACTTCTGGAACCCCCAAAATTCTAAAATAAATTGCTGGACGTCAGGAATTTATCTACTAATCATCTGGAACAATAATTAACTAAATATCACTTTCTAAATAAAAATGGCAGCAATTCTCGTGAGGGCTAAAGTTTCTGTTTTTTACAGCAAGATCAAAGAGAGTTTCCCCAAGTCTTCCCAACGGCTCTACTTGGCACAAACACTAATTAAACACAAAAAAACACAACCAAAACAGAGGCTAGATAAATTATTCATTACTAAAGAGGAGCAAAAAGCAAGGAATAAAAATAAAATTGGGTTGCCTCCCAACAAGCGCTATCGTTTAACGCCCCTAGCTAGGCATAAAACCGAAGATAGATCTAGGTATTGCCATCTTTGGTAGGAAATCCATAAGTGGATCTCATAATAGATTCATATGGTAATTTAACTTTATTTATAGGGAAGTGTTCCATGCCTTTCCTTGATGGAAATTGGAATTTAATATTCCCTTCCTTCATATCAATAATTGCACCAATCGTTCTAAGGAAAGGTCTACCAAGAACGATAGGACATGAAGGATTGCAATCTATATCAAGAACAATGAAATCTACGGGCACATAGTTCCTATTTGTAACAATGAGAACATCATTAATTCTTCCCATAGGTTTCTTAATGGTGGAATCTGCAAGATGCAAGTTTAAAGAACAATCATCAAAATCACGGGAACCTAGCAAATCACACAAAGTTTTTGGAATCGTGGAAACACTAGCACCCAAATCACACAAAGCATAACACTCATGATATATAATTTTTTTTGTAGGTTCCCACTCATCATAAATTTTTCTAGGAATAGAAACTTCCAACTCAAATTTTTTCTTCATAAGATTGCATCAAAGCATCAACGATATGTTTAGTAAAAGCTTTATTTTGACTATAAGCATGAGGAGAATTTAGCACAGATTGGAACAATTAAATAAAATCTATCAAAGAGCAATTATCATAATTAAATTACTTGAAATCCAAGATAGTTGGTTCATTGCTATCTAAAGTTTTAACCTCTTCAATCCCACTTTTAACAATTTTTGCATCAAGATCTAAAAACTCCGAATTTTTGGGACGCCTTTTAACTAAAGTTGATTCATATCCAGTCCCATCTTTATCAAGATTCATATTGCAAAATAAAGATTTAATATGGGACACATGAATCACTTTTAGATCTTCATCCTTATTATCATGAAAACTAGAAGAACACGCTTTCACAAAGCAATCTTTCTTAGCACACATCCTAGCGGTTCTTTCTTTGTACTAATCAATGGAAATTCTCATGGCTTTGAGAGACTCATTGATATCATGCTTAGGTGGAATAGATCTAAGTTTCAAAGAATCAATATAAAGAGAAATTATATCCACGTTCCTAGCCAACTCATCAATCTTAAGAAATTTTTCTTCAATCAAAGCATTGAAACTCTTTTGCGAAGTAATAAATTCTTTACTACTCCAAAATCAGAGGGCATCTTATTATAATTTCCATAAGAATTGTTGTAGGAATTAACATAATTATTAGAGGAATTACTAGGAAATGGCCTAGGATTAAAATTACCTCTATACGCGTTATTACCAAAATTGTTCCTACCAACAAAATTCACATCCATAGATTCATTATTATTCTCAATCAAAGTAGACAAATGGATATCATTAGGATCAGTAGGAGCACTCTTATTAGCAAACAATTTCATAAGTTCATCCATCTTTCCACTCAAAACATTAATCTCTTCAATTGCATGCACTTTTTTACTAGTAGATCTTTCAGTGTGCCATTGAGAATAATTAACCATAATATTATCTAGGAGTTTGGTAGCTTCTCCTAAAGTGATTTCCATAAAAGTGCCTCCCGTGGCCGAATCTAAAAGATTTCTAGAAGCAAAATTCAATCCGGCATAAAAATTTTGTATAATCATCCATAAATTCAAACCATGTGTAGGGCAATTATGTATCATTACTTTCATCCTCTCCACAATTGTGCAACATGTTCATGATCAAGTTGCTTAAAATTCATAATATCGTTTCTAAGAGAGATGATCTTAGCGGGAGGAAAAATACTTAGAGATAAAAGCATCGTTGCACTTATTCCATGAATCAATACTATTTTTAGGCAAAGACGAAAACCAAGCTTTAGCACGATCTCTAAGCAAAAACGGAAATAGCTTAAGTTTAACAATATCATTATCCACATCTTTCTTCTTTTGCATATCACACAAATCAACAAAGTTTTTTAGATGTGTAGTGGCATCTTCACTAGGAAGGCCAGAAAATGGATCTTTCATGACAAGATTCAGCAAAGCAGTATTAATTTCACAAGATTCAGCATCGGTAAGGGGAGCAATCAGAGTGCCAATAAAATCATTATTATTGGTATTGGCAAAGTCACACAATTTAGTATTATCTTGAGCCATTGTGACAAGTGAGCAATCCAACACACAAGCAAACATGACAAGAAAAGGCAAATGGAAAGAGAGGGTGAAAGGAAAAGAGGGCGAATAAAACAGCAAGGGTGAAGTGGGGGAGAGGAAAACGAGAGGCAAATAGCAAATAATGTAATGCGAAGGATAAGAGTTGTGATGGTTACTTGGTATGTCTTGACTTGGCCTAGGTCTCCCCGGCAACGGCGCCAGAAATCCTTCTTGCTACCTCTTAAGCACTGCGTTGGTTTTCCCTTGAAGAGGAAAGGGTGATGCAGTAAAGCAGCATAAGTATTTCCCTCAGTTTTTGAGAACCAAGGTATCAATCCAGTAGGAGACCACGCGTGAGTCACCTCGTACCTACACAAACAAATAAGAACCTCTCAACCAACGCGATAAAGGGGTTGTTAATCCCTTCACGACCACTTGAAAGAGTGAGATCTGATAGAGATAATAATAATAATAAGATAAATATTTTTGGTATTTTTATGATATAGATTGAAAGTACAGATTGCAAAATAAAATAGATGGAAAACTTGTATGATGGAAAATAGACCCTGGGGCCATAGGTTTCACTAGTGGCTTCTCTCAAGATAGCATAAGTATTACCGTGGGTAAACAAATTACTGTCGAGCAATTGATAGAAAAGCGAATAATTATGAGAATATCTAGGCATGATCATGTATATAGGCATCACGCCCGCGACAAGTAGACCGACTCCTGCCTGCATCTACTACTATTACTCCACACATCGACCGCTATCTAGCATGCATCTAGAGTATTATGTTTATAAGAACAGAGTAACGCCTTAAGCAAGATGACATGATGTAGAGGGATAAACTCATGCAATATGATATAAACCCCATCTTTTTATCCTCGATGGAAACAATACAATACATGTTGTTTCCCCAACTGTCACTGGGATCGAGCAGAGTAAGATTGAACCTAAAGCTAAGCACTTCTCCCACTGCAAGAAAGATCAATTTAGTAGGCCAAACCAAACCAATAATTTGAAGAGACTTGCAAAGATAAACCAATCATACATAAAAGAATTCAGAGATGAATCAAATATTGTTCATAGATAATCTGGATCACAAACCCACAATTCATCGGATCTCAACAAACACACCGCAAAAGAAGATTACATCTAATAGATCTCTAAGAGAATCAAGGAGAACTTTGTATTGAGATCCAAAGAGAGAGAAGAAGCCATCTAGCTACTAGCTATGGACCCGAAGGTCTGATGTAGAGGCCCTCCGTGATCAATGCCCCCTCCGGCGGAGCTCCGAAAAGGCCCCAAGATGGGATCTCTCGGGTACAGAAGGTTGCAGCGGTGGAATTAGGTTTTCATGGTGCTCCTGGATGTTTGCGGGTACATGGACTTATATAGGAGGAAGAAGTAGGTCGGTGGAGCAACAAGGGGGCCACGAGGGTGGAGGGCGCGCCCAGGGGGGTAGGCACGCCCCCTGCCTCGTCGCCTCCTCGATTGTTTCTTGACGCCCACTCCAAGTCTCCTGGATCATGTTTGTTGAGAAAATCACGTTCCCGAAGGTTTCATTCCGTTTGGACTTCGTTTGATATTCCTTTTCTGCAAAACACCGAAATAGGCAAAAAAATAGCAATTTGGGCTGGGCCTCCGGTTAATAGGTTAGTCCCAAAAATGATATAAAAGTGTAAAATAAAGCCCATTAACATCCAAAACAGATAATATAATAGCATGAAGCAATCAAAAATTATAGATACGTTGGAGACGTATCACGGCGCACTTGAGCCGATCTACCGAGTTGAACGTGATGGCGCACTTGGACCATCTGAGCGGGCGCATGGCCTCGAGCTTGGGGAGGATTCCATTCACTTCGCGAGCGAACTATTTGAAGATGCGCTGTGAGGCTGGGGCTTGAGCTCCTCCTAAGATGCAGGTGATGGCACGCGGCTCTTGCAAGCCCCCAGCCCCCTCGTCTTGGTGGTGGTCGTCATTCCTTCTTGGTGGTGGCGGTAGTGGAGGGAGACCGGCGTTGCCCTGAGGACGATCCTCACGAGGCTGGTCCCTCCAGGCGCCCTCATGAGGCTGATCCTGCCAGCGATCCTCGTGAGGCCGGTCGCGCCACTCCTGGCGCGGGCCACGATCATCCCAGCATTCGCCACCACGTCCTCCTCCTCAGCCGTAGCCCCGATCATTGCGCTCGGGGCGTCAACCGAAGCGTCCTTCACGAATGGCTCTGAGCTCTTGACAGTCACTGGTGTTGTGGCTATTCAGGTTATGGAAGGCGCAGAACCATTGGCTGCTCTTGGATGACTCAGGCTGGTCCCTGCCACACTTTGTGTCGGGCTCCGCCACAAGCACGGCCGCTCCCTTGCGCTTCACGTCTTTGGCCTTGGCTTTCTTCTCCTCCGGGTCCGCAGCCGGGAGCTTGAGGAGGGAGAGGCGCCCCTCCTCAGCTCGTGCGCACTTGGTCGCCATGTTGAACAGCTCCAGAGATGTGCACAACTCCTCATGGATGGCGAGTTCCTCCTTCATCTTGACGTCGCGGACGCCATCGAAGAAAGCGGATATGATGGCCTCGTCCGTCACCTTGGGGATCTTGAGGTGAACATTGTTGAAGCGCTGGATGTACTTATGGAGGGTCTCTCCTGGTTGTTGCTTGACGCGACGTAGGTCACCCGCAGCCGGTGGGCGGTCGCGAGTGCCCTGGAAGTTGGCAATGAAACGGTCGCGCATCTCGTCCCAGGAGGAGATCGAGCCTAAAGGCAAGTTTAGGAGCCAGGAGCGGACACCATCCTTGAGAGCCATGGGGAACCAGTTAGCCATGACTTTCTCGTCGCCCTTGGTCGCCTCGATGCTCAGCTCGTAGAGCTGCAGGAACTCCGCGGGGTCGGGGGTGCCGTCATAGCGAGGAGGTAGATCAAGTTTGAACTTGCCCGGCCAAGCGACGCTACACAGCTCGGGGGTGAAGGCGCGGCAACCTGCCGTGGTCACCGAGACTCTGCGCTGGTGGAGAACTTGTCCTTGATGGGGTCCGCGCACCGCCGCCGCTGGCGGCACGCAGTCTTGCCATGGTGGCGCAAGGAGCATGAGGGTGTTCTCTCGCGGCCGTGGGACTTCTTGGCAGCTTCTCTCTTCTCGCGCGGGCGCCGGACGCAACTGGTCGCGCTATGGGGCCGCGCGCCTGGGCGCCAGGACTCCGTCTTGGGGCAGAGGTGGTGGAGGCGCTCCGTGGGCCATGCCGCTCGCGACTGGCGGGGGGCAAGGCAGCAAGAGGGACGGCGCAAGAGAGCCCCCTGCGGCGCTGACGAGCTCGGCGATGCGGTCGAGCTAGTCCTTGTAGAGGTCATCGATGGGGCAGTAGCGTAGGAGCTCACGCGCCATGCACAGAGCGGCATGCGCGTCCACGGGAGCGCGACGAGCGTGGGATGACGAGCCGACTGGGGTCAGTGATGGACTGGCGGTGTGGCCGTCCCGCCGCAACGAGGGTTGCGGCGAGGATGCTTGCTGCTCGTTCCCCACCGGGCCGGTGGCGGCGTTGACAGCGGGTGACGGAGAACGACGGGGTGGCCCACTGACAGGAGCCGTCTGAGCAACGCGGGCGGTGAGTCCAGCCCAGCGCTCAGCGCGAGTGTGGCGAACGTCAGACATCGAGACGATGGAGCAACGGGATGCGGAGCGACGGAAGGGAAGCTTCGGCGCACCCCTACCTGGCGCGCCAAATGTCGGATCACGGGTTCTGGCAAAACCCTCAAGGTTCGAACACTGGGGTGCGTGCGAAGATCTCCCCCTACCGATCCACGTCCTAACTTCGCTAGATCTCAAGGACTAACTCGACGAACTCGCAACACGAAGGACACAATATTTATACTCATTCGGGCCACCGTTCCGGTGTAATACCCTACACCAGTGTGGTGGTGGTGGATTGCCTCTTGGGCTGAGGATGAACAGTACAAGGGGAAGAACAGCCTCCTGAGGAGAGGTGTTCTTGTGCTCGGTGAACTTGTGGTTGTTTTGGTCTCTCTCGATCTATCTAAGTCGATCTCTCTCTCAATCCGTCGGGGGGTGTTCTTACTATGGTGGCTTGTACTATATATAGAGGTCCTGGTTCTCTCCCCAAATATTGAGCGGAAGGGAGCCACCAACAGCCAATTCGAAAGGGGACAGCTAGTACAGCTTATCCTGACAAAAGCAGTCTTCGCCTACCAAAGGCTGTGGTGGTGACGCCGTCTTTGGCTCCACGGTGACCTCCATCTTGCCGTCCTTCTGGTCTTGGTCTCGTTGCACCGATATGGAAACCTTTGCTTGACGCCTCGGTACTCCGCATTTGCACTTGCCTCCTTAGCACCAAAGAGGAAACAAGGACATTGTGCGCGCTGGCGCCCGCCTGATCTCGATCATCATGGCTCACGTCACTGGAACCTCGCGAGGTTTGCCTCACCTTGAACTCTCCCCCCCCCCCTCGCGAGCCAACCTGGTGAGGGCGCTCCTGAGGAGGTCTCATGTCGTCCGCCTCACGAGGCTTGGCCCGTCGGGAGGGTCTTGATTGCTTGTTGGTGAAGATGGGCAGTACGGGCCCGCTCGCAGAGCCACGCCGTGGGCCACATGCAGGCAAGTCTGGGGACCCCCGTTTCCAGAACGCTGACAAGTAGGAATTGCCATGCAACGGATGCACTAGAGCTATAAGTGTATGAAAGCTCAACAAAAGAAACTAAGTGGGTGTGCATCCAACTTGCTTGCCCATGAAGACCTAGGGCATTTTGAGGAAGCCCATCATTGGAATATATACAAGCCAAGTTCTATAATGTAAAATTCCCACTAGTATATGAAAGTGACAACATAGGAGACTCTCTATCATGAAGATCATGGTGCTACTTTGAAGCACAAGTGTGGTAAAAGGTTAGTAACATTGTCCCTTCTCTCTTTTTCTCTTTTTTTATTTGGGCCTTCTCTTTTTTTTATGGCCTCTTTATTTTTTTCTTCCCCCTTTTTATTTTTTTCCGGAGTCTCATCCCGACTTGTGGGGGAATCATAGTCTCCATCATCCTTTCCTCACATGGGACAATGCTCTAATAATGATGATCATCACACTTTATTTACTTACAACTCAAAAAATTACAACTCAATTCTTAGAACAAAATATGACTCTATGTGAATGCCTCCGGCGGTGTACCGGGATGTGCAATGACTCATGAGCGACATGTATAAAAGAATTATGAACAGTGGCTTGGCCACAAATACGATGTCAGCTACATGATCATGCAAAGCAATATGACAATGATGAAGTGTGTCATAACAAACAGAACGGTGGAAAGTTGCATGGCAATATATCTCAGAATGGCTATGGAAATTCCATAATAGGTAGGTACGGTGGCTGTTTTGAGGAAGGTATATGGTGGGTTTAAGGTATCGGCAAAAGTTGTGCGGTACTAGAGAGGCTAGCAATGTTGGAAGGGTGAGAGTGTGTATAATCCATGTACTCAACATTAGTCATAAAGAACTCACATACTTATTGCAAAAATTAATTAGTTATCAAAACAAAGTACTACGCTCATGCTCCTAGGGGGATAGATTGGTAGGAAAAGACCATCACTAGTCCCCGACCGCCACTCATGAGGGCAATCAAAAAATAAATCATGCTCCGACTTCATCACATAACGGTTCACCATATGTGCATGCTACGGGAATCACAAACTTTAGAACAAGTATTTCTCAAATTTACAACTACTCAACTAGCATGACTCTAATATCACCATCTTCATATCTCAAAACAATCATCAAGTATCAAACTTCTCATAGTATTCAATGCACTTTTTATGATAGTTTTTATTATACCCATCTTGGATGCCTATCATATTAGGACTAATTTTATAACCAAAGAAAATTACCATGCTGTTCTAAAAGACTCTCAAAATAATATAAGTGAATCATGAGAGATCAATAATTTCTATAAAATAGAACCACCACCGTGCTCTAAAAATATATAAGTGAAGGACTAGAGCAAAATTATGTAGCTCAAAAGATATAAGTGAAGCACATAGAGCACTCTAATAAATTCTAATTTATGTGTGTCTCTCCCAAAAGGTGTGTACAGAAAGGATGATTGTGGCAAACTAAAAAGCAAAGACTCAAATCATACATGACACTCCAAGCAAAACACATATCATGTGGTGAATAAAAATATAGCCTCAAGTAAAGTTGCCAACGAAAGAAGACGAAAGAGGGGATGCCTTCCGGGGCATCCCCAAGCTTAGGCTTTTGGTTGTCCTTGAATTTTACCTTCGGGTGCCTTGGGCATCCCCAAGCTTAGGCTCTTGCCACTCCTTATTCCATAATCCATCAAATCTTTACCCAAAACTTGAAAACTTCACAACACAAAACTCAACAGAAAATCTCATGAGCTCCATTAGTATAAGAAAACAAACAACCACTTAAGGTACTGTAATTACCTCATCCTTTATTTATATTGGTGTTAAACCAACTTTATTCCAACTTCTCTATGGTTCATACCCTCCGATACTAGGCATAGATTCATCAAAATAAGCAAACAACACACGAAAAACAGAATCTGTCAAAAACAGAATAGTCTGTAGTAATCTGTAGGTTTAGAATACTTCTGTAACCCCAAAAATTCTGAAATAAATTTCTGGACGTGAGGAATTTATCTATTAATCATCTTCAAAAATAATAACCTAATCTCACTCTCCAGTAAAAAATGGCAGCAAATCTCGTGAGCGCTAAAGTTTCTGTTTTTTACAGCAAGATCGCAAAGACTTTCCCCAAATCTTCCCAAAGGTTCTACTTGGAACAAACACTAATTAAAAGCATAAAACCACATATAAACAGAGTCTAGATGAATTATTTATTACTAAACAGAACCAAAAATCAAGAAACAAAAATAAAATTGAGTTGCCTCCCAACAAGCGCTATCGTTTAACGCCCTAGCTAGGCATAAAAACAAGAATAGATCTAGGTACTATCATCTTTGGTATGCAATACATAGGTGGCTCTCATAATATATTCATAATGTAATTTAATTTTCTTTCTAGGAAAGTGTTCCATGCCTTTCCTTAATGGAAATTGGAATCTAATGTTTCTTTCATATCAATAATTGCACCAATCGTTCTAAGGAAAGGTCTACCAAGAATAATGGGACATGAAGGATTGCAATGAATATCAAGAACAATGAAATCTACAGGCACATAATTCCTATTTGCAACAATAAGAACATCATTAATTATTCCCATAGGTTTCTTAATAGTGGAATCCGCGAGGTGCAAATTTAAAGAACAATCATCAAATTCACGGAAACCTAACACATCACACGAAGTTTTTGGAATCGTGGAAACGCTAGCACCCAAATCACATAAAGCATAGCATTCATGATATTTTACTTTAATTTCAATAGTAGGTTCCCACTCATTATGAAGTTTTCTAGCGATATAAACTTCCAATTCAAGATTTTCTTCATAAGATTGCATTAAAGCATCAACGATATGTTTGGTAAAAGCTTTATTTTGATTATAAGCATGTGGAGAATTTAGCAAGGATTGCAACAAGGAAATACAATCTATCAAAGAGAAATTATCATAATTAAATTCCCTGAAATCCAAAATAGTGGGTTCATTTCTATGTAAAGTTTTGACCTCTCCAATCCCACTTCTATTAATTTTTGCATCAAGATCTAAAAACTCCGAATCATTGGGATGCCTTTTAACTGAAGTTGACTCATCTCAAGTCCCATCATTATCAAGATTCATATTGCAAAACAAATATTTAATAGGAGACACATCAATCACTTTTAGATCTTCATCCTTATTATCATCAGAACTAGAAGAACACGCCTTTAAAAAGAAATCTTTTTTAGCACGCATCCTAGCGATTCTTTCTTTGCACGCATCAATGGAAATTCTCATGGCTTTGAGAGACTCATTGATATCATGCTTATGTGGAATAGATCTAAGTTTCAAAGAATCAACATCAAGAGAAATTCTATCAACGTTCCTAGCCAACTCATCAATCTTAGACAATTTTTCTTCAATCAAAGCATTGAAACTCTTTTGCGAACTAATAAATTCTTTAATACTAGATTCAAAATCAGAGGGCATCTTATTATAATTTCCATAAGAATTGTCGTAGGAATTACCGTAATTATTAGATGAATTACTAGGAAAAGGCCTAGGATTAAAATTACCTCTATATGCGTTGTTACCAAAATTGTTCCTACCAACAAAATTCACAACCATAGATTCATTATTATCCTCAATCAAAGTAGACAAAGGCATATCATTAGGATCATAAGAAACACTCTTATTAGCAAACAATTTCATAAGTTCATCCATCTTTCCACTCAAAACATTAATTTCATCTATAGCATGAACCTTTTTACTAGTAGACTTTCGGTGTGCCATTGAGAATAATTAAGCATAATATTATCTAGTAATTTGGTAGCTTCTCCTAAAGTGATTTCCATAAAAGTGCCTCCCGCGGACGAATCTAAAAGATTTCTAGAAGCAAAATTCAATCCAACATAAAAAAATTGTATGATCATCCATAAATTCAAACCATGAGTAGGGCAATTGCGAATCATTAATTTCGTCCTCTCCCAAGATTGTGCAACATGATCATGATCTAGTTGTTTAAAGTTCATAATATCATTTCTAAGAGAGATGATCTTAGCAGGAGGAAAATACTTAGAGATAAAAGCATCTTTGCACTTATTCCATGAATCAATACTATTTTTAGGCAAAGAAGAAAACTAAGTTTTAGCACGATCTCTAAGCAAAAACGGGAATAGCTTTAATTTAACAATATCATTATCCACATCTTTCTTCTTTTGCATATCACACAAATCAACAAAGTTTTTTAGATGTGTAGCGGCATCTTCAATAGGAAGGCCAAAAAACGCATCTTTCATGACAAGATTCAGCAAAGCAGTATTAATTTCACAAGATTCAGCATCGGTAAGGGGAGCAATTTGGAGTGCTAATGAAATCATTATTGTTGGTATTAGAAAAGTCACACAATTTAGTATTATCTTGAGCCATCGTGACAAACAATCCAACACAAAAGCACACAAGAAGCAAGCGAAAAAGAGGCGAACGGAAAAGAGGGCGAATAAAACGGCAAGGGTGAAGTGGGGGAGAGGAAAACGAGAGGCAAATGGCAAATAATGTAATGCGAGGGATAAGAGTTTATGATAGGTACTTGGTATGTCTTTACTTGTGCGTAGATCTCCCCGGCCACGGCGCCAGAAATCCTTCTTGCTACCTCTTGAGCATTGCGTTGGTTTTCCCTTAAAGAGGAAAGGGTGATGCGGCAAAGTAGCGTAAGTATTTCCCTCAGTTTTTGAGAACCAAGGTATCAATCCAGTAGGAGACTACACGCAAGTCCCTCATAACTGCACAAACAAATAAGAACCTCGCAACCAACGCGATAAAGGGGTTGTCAATCCCTTCACGGTCACTTACCAGAGTGAGATCTGATATAGATAATAAGATAAATAAATATTTTTGGTATTTTTATGATATAGATTGAAAGTAAAGATTGTGAAATAAAATAGACTGGAAACTTATATGATAAAAGATAGACCCGAGGGCCATAGGTTTCACTAGTGGATTCTCTAAATATAGCATAAGTATTACGGTGAGTGAACGAATTACTATCGACCAATTGATATAAAAGTGCATAATTATGAGAATATCTAGGCATGATCATGTATATAGGCATCACGTCCGCGACAAGTAGACTCAAACGATTCTGCATCTACTACTATTACTCCACACATCGACCGCTATCCAACATGCATCTAGAGTATTAAGTTCATAAGAACCGAGTAATGCATTAGGCAAGATGACACGATGTAGAGGGATAAACTCAAGCAATATGATATAAACCCCATCTTTTTATCCTTGATGGCAACAATACAACCCCTTGCTGCCCCTGCTGTCACTGGGAAAGGACACCGCAAGATTGAACCCAAAGCTAAGCACTTCTCCCATTGTGAGAAAGATCAATATAGTAGGCCAAACCAAACTCATAATTCGAAGAGACTTGCAAAGATAACCAATCATACATAAAATATTTCAGAGAAGAATCAAATATTGTTCATAGATAAACTTGATCATAAACCCACAATTCATCGGATCTCGACAAACACACCGCAAAAAGAGTTACATCGAATAGATCTCCAAGAAGACCGAGGAGAACTTTGTATTGAGATCCAAAGAGAGAGAAGAAGCCATCTAGCTAATAACTGTGGACCCAAAGTTCTGTGGTAAACTACTCACACATCATCGGAGAGGCTATGGTGTTGATGTAGAAGCCCTCTATGATCAATTCCCCATCCGGCGGAGCTCCGAAAAAGGCCCCAAGATGGGATCTCTTGGGTACAGAAGGTTGCAGCGATGGAAATAGGGTTTTGTGGTTCTCCTGGATGTTTTCGGGGTATATATATAGAGAGAGAGATCCCATCTTGGTGCTCCTGGATGTTTTCGGGGTATATATATGAGGAAGAAGTAGGTCGGTGGAGCTGCAAGGGGCCCACAAGGGTGGGGGCGCGCCCAGGGGGGCAAGCGCGCCTCCCTGCCTCGTGGCTCCCGCGTTTCTTTCTTGACGTCCACTCCAAGTCCCCTGGATCATGTTTGTTCCAAAAATAAATCTCCCTAAGGTTTCATTCCATTTGGATTCCGTTTGATATTCCTTTTCTGCGAAACACTGAAATAGGCAAAAAACAGTAATTTGTACTGGGCCTTGGGTTAGTAGGTTAGTCTAAAAAACAATATATAAGTGTATAATAAAGCCCATAAACATCCAAAACAGATAATATAATAGCATGGAACAATAAAACATTATAGATACGTTGGAGACACATCATTCATCGGGAGCCAACCGGCTTGGACGGAACAGCCGATGGAAACGAGGCCTGGCGTACCATAGAACAGAGGAAACGGCCTTGTGTTCGACCGGCCACAATCGAAACGGGGCCCTGTTCATCGGGAGGGGTCTGGCGTGCCGCAAAACGGAGGAAACGAACTTCTCTTGGACCTCCTTGATACGTCTCTGTCATATCTATAATTTTCAATTGTTCCATGCCAATATTCTACAACTTTCATATACTTTTGGCAACTTTTCATACTATTTTTGGGACTAACATATTGATCCAGTGCCCAGTGCTAGTTCCTGTTTGTTGCATGTTTTTTGTTTCGCAGTAAATCCATATCAAACGGAGTCCAAACGGGATAAAAACTTACGGAGATTTTTTTGGAATATATGTGATTTTTGGGAAGAAAAATCAACGCGAGACGATGCCCGAGGGGGGCACGAGGCAGGGGGCGCGCCCTGATATGTCTCCGTCGTATCTACTTTTCCAAACACTTTTGCCCTTGTTTTGGACTCTAACTTGTATGATTTGAATGGAACTAACCCGGACTGACGCTATTTTCAGCAGAATTGCCATGATGTTGTTTTATGTGCAAAAAACAAAAGTTCTCGGAATGACCTGAAACTCCACGGAATATCTTACAGTAAATAATAAAAAAATCCTCGCCAAAGATGAAGACCAGGGGGCCCACACCCTGTCCACGAGGGTGGGGCGCCCCCTCCCCCCCCCTAGGGCGCGCCCCCTACCTCGTGGGCCCACTGGAGACCTCCCGACTCCAACTCCAACTCTATATATTTGCTTTCGGGGAAAAAATAGGAGAGAAGAATTCACCGCGTTTTACGATACGGAGCCGCCGCCAAGCCCTAAAACCTCTCGGGAGGGCTCATCTAGAGTCCGTTCGGGGCTCCGGAGAGGGGGATTCGTCGCTGTCGTCATCATCAACCATCCTCCATCACCAATTTCATGATGCTCACCTCCGTGCGTGAGTAATTCCATCGTAGGCTTGCTGGACGGTGATGGGTTGGATGAGATTTACCATCTAATCGAGTTAGTTTTGTTAGGATTTGATCCCTAGTATCCACTATGTTCTGAGACTGATGTTGCTATGACTTTGCTATGCTTAATGCTTGTCACTAGGGCCCGAGTGCCATGATTTTAGATCTGATCCTATTATGTTTTCATCAATATATGAGAGTTCTTGATCCTATCTTGCAAGTCTATAGTCACCTATTATGTGTTATGATCCGTTAACCCCGAAGTGACAATAATCGGGATACTTACAGGTGATGACCGTAGTTTGAGGAGTTCATGTATTCACTATGTGCTAATGCTTTGTTCAGGTTCTCTATTAAAAGGAGGCCTTAATATCCCTTAGTTTCCATTAGGACCCCGCTGCCATGGGAGGGTAGGACAAAAGATGTCATGCAAGTTCTTTTCCATAAGCACGTATGACTATATTCGTAATACATGCCTACATTACATTGATGAATTGGAGCTAGTTCTGTGTCACCCTATGTTATGACTGTTACATGATGAACCACATCCGGCATAATTATCCATCACTGATCCGATGCCTACGAGCTTTCCATATACTGGTTTACGCTTATTTACTTTCCCATTGCTATTGTTACAATTACTACAAAATACCCAAAAAACATTACTTTGCTTTCATTACTCTTTTGTTACCGTTACCATCACTATCGTATTACTTTGCTACTAAACACTTTGCTGCAAATACTTAGTTTCTAGGTGTGGTTGAATTGACAACTCAGCTGCTAATACTTGAGAATATTCTTTGGCTCCCCTTGTGTCGAATCAATAAATTTGGGTTGAATACTCTACCCTCGAAAGCTGTTGCGATCCCCTATACTTGTGGGTTATCAAGACTAATTTCTGGCGCCGTTGCCGGGGAGCATAGCTCTATTCTTTGAGTCACTTGGGATTTATATCTGCTGGACACTATGAAGAATTTGAAAGACGCTAAGACAACAATTTATCCCTCAACTACGAGGGGAGGTAAGGAACTGCCATCTAGCTCTGCACTTGATTCACCTTCTGTTAGGAGTAAGCTTGCGACACCTAAACTTGCTTCTGCTATTCGTTCTGATATGTCGCATGTTATTGATGATGCTACTTCTGCTATACATGATACTTATGATGAAACTACTTCTATGCTTGATACTACTGTGCCACTTGGTGATTTTCTTGAGGAACGACTTGCTAGGGCTAGAGAGATTGAAAATATTGAATCTGATTATGATGATGAAAGTGATGATGAAGAATCACTTGTTATTCCTGAGGGTTATTTATTTGATCAAGAAGCTTCTTTAGCTATTTTAGCTTGCAAAGATAGATATGAACTCAAAAGGTTAATAGCTAAATGGAATAAGCAATCTCTAAATGCTAGGATGAAACCTGACCCTACTTTTGCTACTTCACCTATCTGTGTTACTGATAAGGATTGTGAATTCTCTGATGAGCCTGATATAATAACTTTGGTTAAATCTGATCTTTTTCATGGCTATGAATCTGAAACTGTTGTGGCACATCTTACTAAATTAAATGATATAGCCACCCTGTTCACTAATGATGAGAGATCTCGCTACTTTTATATCCTCAAAATATTTCCGTTCTCACTAAAGGGTGATGCTAAGATATGGTTTAATTATCTTGATCCTGGTTGTGTGCGTAGCCCCAGGATATGATTTACTACTTCTCTGCTAAATATTTCCCTGCTCATAAGAAACAAGTTGCTTTAAAGGAAATATACAACTTTGTGCAAATTAAAGAAGAGAGTCTCCCACAAGCTTGGGGGAGGCTTCTCAAGTTACTTAATGCTTTGCCTGATCATCCTCTTAAGAAAAATGAAATACTTGATATCTTTTATAATGGACTAACCGATTGTAACACCCACGATGCGGCTATATCTCCCACATGTCGGAGCACGACTTAGAGGCATAACCGCATTGTAGGCATGTCGCAAGAGGGGTAATCTTTACACATCCCATGTACTGAATAAGAAAGAGGTACAGAGTTGGCTTACAATCGCCACTTCACACAATACATGAATATAGCTTTACATCATCCAGATACAAACAAGGTCCGACTACGGAACCAAAATAAAAGAAGACCACCCCTAATGCTAGATCCCCGATCGCCCCGACTAGGCTCCACTACTGATCAACTGGAAACGAAACAACACAAAGAACGAGCTCCTTGAGCTCGGTTTGCGTCACCTGCACGGTATCATTGGCACCTGCAAACTAGTTTGGAAGTAATCTGTGAGTCACGGGGACTCAGCAATCTCACACCCTCGCGATCAAGACTATTTAAGCTTATGGGTAGGGTAAAGGTATGAGGTGGAGTTGCAGCAAGCACTAACATATGTGGTGGCTAACTTACGCAAAAGAGAGCGAGAAGAGAAGGCAAAGCACGGTCGTGAACTAGAAGTGATCAAGAAGTGATCCTGAAACTACTTACGTTCAAGCATAACTCCAACGCTGTGTTCACTTCCCGGACTCCGCCGGAAAGAGACCATCACGGCTACACACTCGGTTGATGCATTTTAATTAAGTTAAGTGTCAAGTTTTCTACAACCAGACATTAACAAATTCCCATCTGTCCATAACCGTGGGCACGGCTTTCAAAAGTTCAAAACCCTGTAGGGGTGTCCCAACTTAGCCATAACAAGCTCTCACGGTCAACGAAGGATATTCCTTCTCCCAGGAAGACCCAATCAGACTCGGAATCCCAGTTACAAGACATTCGACAATGGTAAAACAAGTCCAGCAAAGCCACCCGGATGTGCCGACAAATCCCGATAGGAGCTGCACATATCTCATTCTCAGGGCACACCGGATTGTCCAAATTTCTGGTAGGCCAGCCCAGAGTTGCCCCTGGTAGCCACCGGCAGCTGACAGGTGGGACCAACACTCAGAGGAGCACTGGCCCGGGGGGGGTTAAAATAAAGATGACCCTCGGGCTCCGGAAACCCAAGGGAAAAGAAAAGGCTAGGTGGCAAATGGTAAAACCAAGCTTGGGCCTTGCTGGAGGAGTTTTATTCAAGGCGAACTATCAAGGGGTTCCCATTATAACCCAACCGCGTAAGGAACGCAAAATCAAGGAACATAACACCGGTATGACGGAAACTGGCGGCAAGAGTGGAACAAAACACCAGGCATAAGGCCGAGCCTTCCACCTTTACCAAGTATATAGATGCATTAATTAAATAATAGATATTGTGATATCCCAACAAATATCCATGTTCCAACAAGGAACAAACTCCAATCTTCACCTGCAACTAGCAACGCTATAAGAGGGGCTGAGCAAAGCGGTAACATAGCCAAACAACGGTTTGCTAGGACAAAGTGGGTTAGAGGCTTGGCTTAGCAATATGGGAGGCATGATATAGCAAGTGGTAGGTATCGCAGCATAGGCATAGCAATAGAGTGAGCAACTAGCAAGCAAAGATAGAAGTGATTTCGTGGGTATGGTCATCTTGCCTGAGATCCCGCAAGGAAGAAGAACAAGCGAACGGATCCTCACAACTTCGGAACGAAACCGAAGCTAACGAGAGAGGAAACCCGGAAATAAGCAAGCAACATAATAAACAACCATCACATAACATGGCATGATGCACAACCAAGTATGATGCATGTCTGGTTTAATGAAGCATTGCATGGCAAAGGGCACAAACAAAACTGCAAGTTAAGTGGAGCTCAATATGCAACGAGTTGCACATTGACGGAACACCACATCAATTATTTAGTTCTCTCTCGTTTATGTACTCAACAATATAAAATGTTGGTTAACATGGCAAGAGGTGGAGCATAACAAAACTATACTATCTAAACAATTTAAATGGGGCCGGATATAATAAACAACAAATCCGGTAAATCCCCATATGCAATTATCAATTTGGTGCAACAACAATTTTAAACATCTAAATGTTATTATCATGATGCGAATGACATGTGCATGTTTTATCCAGTATTTATGAAAACGTTGACATGATAAGATATGAGGCATTTGTCATCGTGGCAAAAACGAAAGGGTGCCACGGTGACGAATCCGAAATGATGCCACGGCAACATATCGGTTATCCGGTAGCCCACGGGGATACCGGTGCAAAAGGAAGTTGGTGTGAGTGTGACATGCAAGATGATGGGGTGCTCCCGAATACCTGGTTCCCACATGTCGACGGCAAGGCAACGAGGAGCTCGCAAAGAACAACTCGGACACGGTGCAACCATGAGCATCTCATACATCACTCAACATTCGTTCATGACCATCGTCTCAGTGGTTATACCTTCCAAGGGAGCATTCTCGAGCGGTTCGAGTTCGTAGAGGAAGTAGTTGTTTTCGTGATGGTAGTGCAAGTAGGGGGTACACGACGACGGTAGAGGTACTCGCGATGGTAGTGGTACACGTTTTCGTAGAAGGACTTGATGAATCCTAGTCACTTGGGGTCAACGATAGTCGTTCACGTTTCGAGGAGGAAGTAGAGGTTCTCGCGATCTCGGCGACGGTAGTTATTCATGGCGCTTGTGACTCGCGGGTTCTTCGGGCAACAGTAGTCATACACGTCCATAGATGTTCGGGGTCGCGACATGGAACTTAACGTCCACGGGGTCTTCGAGGGTCGACGGTAGTGGTACTCGGGTCGTCGACGACGGTAGTTGTTCTATGCATCGGGCATCAAGGTACTTGTCGTTCTTAGAAATTCCGAAGACGGCGGTAGTGGTACACTTTTGAAAAGGTACTTGACGCATCAAAGGTATTCGGTGCCACGGTAGTTGTCGGTCCGGGTCTTGACGTATCCAAAATGGTCATCGGTGGTAGAACTTGGCGCTGTTGTGGTGGACGTTCAGGCACCATACGTGTAACACCCCGGATGTAACTTTCCCAAATTGAACTCCAACTCTTGCCGTTTCCGGTGTTAAGTTAATTTATTTTCTCGGGTTTGGGTTTTTTTCTCCGTGTGTTGTTATCGTTGTCATGCATCTCATATCATGTCATCATGTGCATTGCATTTGCATACGTGTTCGTCTCATGCATTCGAGCTTTTTCCCCGTTGTCCGTTTTGCATTCCAGCGCTCCGTTCTCCTCCGGTGGTCATTTCTAGCTTTCTTTCGTGTGTGGGGATTAAACATTTCCGGATTGGACCGAGACTTGCCAAGCGGCCTTGGTTTACTACCGGTAGACCGCCTGTCAAGTTTCGTATCATTTGGACTTCGTTTGATACTCCAACGGTTAACCGAGGGACCGAAAAAGGCCTCGTGTGTGTTGCAGCCCAACACCCCTCCAATTTGGCCCAAAACACACCTAAACCTTCTCCATCATCTAGAGCGTTCGATCATGATCGCGTGGCCGAAAACCGCACCTCATTTGGACTCTCCTAGCTCCCTCTATGCCTATTTAAAGACCCCCACTCGAAATCACGGACGAAACCCTAGATCCACCCTCATCGCGCGCCGACGGACACGTCCAACCTGCCCCCACCGCCGCCACGTGGCGTCCCGCCATTGGTCCACGCAGCCGCCCCACTTCGTCGCCGCCGCCGGCCCGGGAGGCCCAGATCGGGCCCCCGAGGCCCATCCGCCGCCGAGCCGCCGCCTCTCGCCTCCTCGCGGCCGCCCGACCCCGCCCGGCCGGAGCTCGCCGCCGCGCCGACACGGCGCCACCCGCCGCCCGGCCGCTCGCCGCTCACCGCCCGCCGCCTCCGCACCGGCGCCCCGTGCCGTGGGAGCCGCCCGCCGACGACCTCACCCCGGCCGGCCTCCTCCACGTATCCCCCTCCTCCGGCGACCTCCTCCGGTGTCGTCCCCGCTGCCGGTGAATAGTGCTCGCCGGAATCTCCTCGGATTGTGCCCCCGATCCAGATCTGGAATATCAGGGTTGACCCCGTGTTTTTTTCCCCAAGTCCCTAATTCATATGCCCATGTTCATAGCCTCGTAACTTTGCATCTGTGGCTCTGATTAACGGATATAGCATATCAAAATGTTCATCTCAGAGAGTACATCATTTCATTCCATTGCATCATTTTCATTTGAGTTCATCTTGATGCCCGAAATGCTGTTAGAAGAGGGCTACTTGAGATTATTGTCAGATCTGCTACTCCATTTAGCTTTTTGTCATTTTTTCCATGATTATTATGTGCATGCTATGCCCCTGAGTTCTACATATGTTTTGTTAAGGGTTTTGTCATCTTTCCAGAGGTGCAACCCTTGTATTTTTGTGATGTGTGTGGTGACTAGCACAAGCTTGCAAAGTGGTGCACTTGGTAATTCTGTTTTCAGGGACTTAGCAATTCTACTAAGTCCTTGAGCTGTTTATCTCATATGGCCATATGTTCATGTTGTTTCCTAGTGATTCGTGCCTCTTTTGAGGATGAACAGCAAGGATGTTTTGTTAATCTTGTAGTGCTCTATCCATCCATGTCTTTGTTTGCAATTATGGAGCACCCTAGCTTGAGTCAATCGAGCTCTACTTTTGCTACTTTGTGAATCTGGGCAGATTGTCAACTTGTTTGCAATTTTGCCGATGATGTTGTAGTTGATCCGTGCATTCTATGCTATTGTTCTTGCCGTGTCTAGCTTGCATTTTGTGTATTATTGATGGTTTTATGCTTAGCTTATCATGACTTGCTCCATATTGAGTGCATCGAGCTTGTAAACATGTTCATTTCATTGCATTTAGATGGCTACTTGCTGTAAATCGCAGATCGGTGTCATATTTGAATCGCTTGCCATTTCCAAACCGTAACTCCGATTCCGGCGTTCTTTATATCGTTTTCAAGCGATTTCATCTCATCTTTCCAGTGGCACACTTGGATTTCTAATTTGAGGCCAGGTTCTTGCATTTCCTGTCATATCTTGCATATGCATCCCGCATCGCATCCCGCATAGCATATCATCCTTGCATCATATTGTTTGTTCCTTGCACGCGGTTGATTGTGTCCTTGTCGCTTGTTTGTCTTGTTTGGGTAGAGCCGGGAGACGAGTTCGCTAACGAGGAGCCCGTTGAGTTTGCTTTCGAGGATCCAGTCAACTCTGACAACTGTGCAGGCAAGATGATCATACCCTCGAAATCACTACTATCTTTGCTATGCTAGTTTGCTCGCTCTTTTGCTATGCCAATGCTACCATGCCTACCATTTGCTTTCAAGCCTCCCAAATTGCCATGTCAAACCTCTAACCCACCATGTCCTAGCAAACCGTTGATTGGCTATGTTGCCGCTTTGCTCAGCCCCTCTTATAGCGTTGCTAGTTGCAGGTGAAGATTGGAGACCGTTCCTTGTTGGAACGTTTATTTACTTGTTGGGATATCACTATATTACCTTGTTATCTTAATGCATCTATATACTTGGAAAAGGGTGGAAGGCTCGGCCTCTCGCCTAGTGTTTTGTCCACTCTTGCCGCCCTAGTTTCCGTCATATCGGTGTTATGTTCTCGGATTTTGCGTTCCTTACGCGGTTGGGTTATAATGGGAACCCCTTGACAGTCCGCCTTGAATAAAACTCCTCCAGCAATGCCCAACCTTGGTTTTACCATTTGCCACCTAGCCTTTTCCCTTGGGTTTCGCGGACTCAAGGGTCATCTTATTTTAAACGCCCTGGGCCAGTGCTCCTCTGAGTGTTGGGTTCAACCTAGAGCACCGTGCGGGGCCGTCCCTTGGCAACTTGGGTTACGTTGGCTCCCGTACTCTTAGCTTATCTGGTGTGCCCTGAGAACGAGATATGTGCAGCTCCTGTCGGGATTTGTCGGCACAGCGGGTGGTGTTGCTGGACTTGTTTTACCATTGTCGGAGTTGTCTTGAAGAACCGAGATACCGAGTCTGATTGGAACGTCTTGGGAGGAGGTCTATTCCTTCGTTGACCGTGAGAGCTTGTCATGGGCTAAGTTGGGACTCCCCTATAGGGATTTGAACTTTCTAAAGCCGTGCCCGCGGTTATGGGCAGATGGGAATTTGTTAATGTCCGGTTGTAGATAACTTGAACCTTAACTTAATTAAAATGAATCAACTGAGTGTGTTACCGTGATGGCCTCTTCTCGGCGGAGTCCGGGAAGTGGACACGGTGTTGGGGTAATGCTTGCGCAGGTTGTTCTCTAGTTTCTCGCTCGTGCTTTGCCTCCTCTTCTCGCTCTCTTTTGCGAACAGGATAGCCACCATACTTGCTAGTCGCTTGCTCCAGCTCCACATATTTACCTTGCCTTACCTATAAGCTTAAATAGTCTTGATCGCGAGGGTGCGAGATTGCTAAGTCCCTGTGGCTCATAGATTACTATTACACCAGATGCAGGGCCTGATGATTCCGCTCCAGGAGACGCGTTTGAGCTCAAGTGGGAGTTCGACGAAGACTCTCAACGATACAATGTTTCCTTTCCTGATGATCAGTAGTGGTGCTCAGTTGGGGGTGATCGGGACCGTGTCGCATGTTGGGTTATCTTTTATTTTGGCACCGTAGTCGGGCCATGAGTGTTTGGATGATGTAATGTTATTTATGTACTTGATTGACGTGGCGAGTGTAAGCCAACTATGTTATCTCCCCTTTATTATTTATATTACATGAGATGTTGTGAAGATTGCCTAACTTGTGACATATGCCTTCAATGCGATTATATCTCTAAGTCATGCCTCGACACGTGGGAGCTATAGTTGCATCGAGGGTGTTACAATACGTCGTGGTACTTGGCGTTCCAAAGGGTACTTGGTCTTCAGTCCGAGGTACTTGACGTTTTTTTGCTACCCGGGTCTTCGGCGACGGTCATGGCAAAGAGGTGACGGTAGTTGGAGAAGCAGGGAGCAGCAGCTCGAGTCGCGGCAGCAGCAACTGTCACGGGCGGAGGTCAGGGCCGGAGCAGAGCAAGGTTCCCGCGGACAGCCAAGAGGCCGTCCCTCGTGAGGTGGCGCAGGGCTGCGATGGTGTTGGTGTTCTGTGGTGGGGCATCCCGGTGACCTGGAGGTAGGGACGAGTCCGGGGACGTAGGGCCTCGCCGGAACTGGGGAAGACGGCAATGAACGGCGTAGGGCGGCGGTAGGAGACTGGCCGGAGTGGCGACGTGGTCCTCGCGGAGCTCGCGGCAGGAGACTGGCCGGAGTGGCCTGGCCATGGCCTTGCGGGCGAAGGGCACAGGTGGAGATGGCCATTCGGTGGTGGCGCGGGAGGAAGGAGAGGCCGACGTCGAGGATGTCCGGGAGCAGGGCATGGTGATGGCCCCTGGGGCGCCGACGGCGGCGCCGGTCATCGAACAGCGAGGCAGGATCGCGGCATCAGGATGGTTCAGGCGCGGTGGCGTGGTCCGTATGTTGACGGAAGTAGAGGCGAAGCGAGGTAGGGGCGTTGGAGTTGGGTGCTCGAGGGGCTTCTCTGCGGGATCGGGATCGCTCTCCAGAGCGTGGGCGGTGGCGCGAGATGAGGAGAGGGAGATGAGCGAGAGGAGTAGGAACGAGCGTCGGGCGTGGGCTTCTGGCGGTGCTAGGAGGAGGGATGCAGGGAGAGATGGAGAGAGAGTGGTCGGGCCTAGGGTTAGGTTAGGTTAGGTGGGCTTTGGCCTCGGGCCGACCCAGTAGAGAGGGAGCGGCTGCCCTGGAGAGGCCGGCGGCTGGACCTTAGGCGGGCTTCTGCTAGGAGGCCCAAGTGGCCAGAGGCCTGGCTGGGCTCCTCTCTCCTTCCCTCTTCTCTTTAGCATGAAGAGAAAAGAAAAAAAAGATAGAAGAAAAAAATAAAGAGAGGGTTAGTGAACGAATTTGAGCAAGAGGTTAAATTTCTTGGACTCACACGAAAATGTGTTGATCCAAGGAATTAGGAAAGACCAAGATTGAAAGAATAAATTCAAATTTCTTTGAATTTAATTCAAAAGGTTTGAACTAGGATAGGTTTTAGGAGTGCCCAAAAATGTTGAGAATTTTGGTAGAGCTCCGGAAAAAAGGTAAAAGAATTATCGACAAAGTTTGAGAGTCGAAAATCGGAAGAAGGAAAGGTCAAGGATTTAACATGCAAGTGGGTTGCGGATAATTCCAAATTAATTGAATACTTTAAAATAGCTCCCTAAATATTGGGAGGGTATGTTTTAAAGAGAAACCACCATGTGAGTTCCCTTGATTTAAATAGATCAATGATCTATGCAATTTATTTAGTTGAGTTTTAAAACGGGTTGCATGATGACATGATGCAATGCACATGATGCAAAGATGAATGAAACAGACGAAAAAAATCACACAACGAATCTTGGAAACCCTGGAAGGCATCTAAAGCTCCGGTCTTGGGCGTCACAACACTCCACCACTATGAGAGGATCTCGTCCCGAGATCGAGAATGTCACCGGAGGGCAGAACGGAAGAGAAAGAGAAGAGGTAAAACTAAGTTGCTTCTTTGACAAACGAGTGAAACCAAAGAACCTTGCGAGGTTGAGCAAATTGAAAGAAAGAAAGCAATGGTGATGAACGAAGTTGAAAGCACTCCGTTAAGAAAAAGGAAAAGAAAGAACCGATTCGGGTAGCACTCCGGTTGAAAAGAGATGAAAGACTTGATAAAATGAAAGAACTTGAGCAGCGGGCACACACTCCGGTTAAAAGGATAAGCATGAAAAGATCATGATCTTCACAATTCGAGATGATGACTGAAAAGAGCAATATCACAAAGCCTCCGGAAGAAATGAAAGAATGTAATGGAATGGACGGAGGGGAGCAAGATCTTGAGAGAGCATGCTTACAACAAATGCTGGAGTGGAGTTGTTGGATTATCCACAATGAAAAACATAAACTTGATATGGTCTTATGGAATACATCTCAAAATTATGAGGTGACAACCTGCCACTCACGGAAAAAGATTGGATTGATAAGAACAAGGAGACGAGAAACTATTTCACCGGGAGGATAAATGAAGAACTTGGTTCATTTATAAGCACCATAAATAGCAACAATCCTTAGGGAAGGCTTTTGGTGAAATATAACCCAAGATAATCCCAAAGAAGATATTGATTGGTTGAGAAGAAGTCTTGAGAGAAGAGAAAAAAACTATGGATTTAGATATGTCACTCTTGAAAACATGTGAATCATGAAACACGAAGGGAAAATTATCAACAGTGACATAACACCACCTCAAAAGATAAGATAGAATGAATTGCACTTCGGAATGCAAGATGAAGAATGCTTGAGCTCCTCTGAAAAGAATCTCGATGAACACTTCGAGAAGGAATTACGTCCTTGATGAACCAACATGTAGAGCCTCCATGAAGAACTCCGGTAATAAAAGAATGATAAATCGAAAGGAAAGAGGAGTTGAAAACACAAGGTGAAGACTTGCAATGATTAGATGGATCTTCATGACGAGAAAATTGAGAGGGCTTGGAACTCCAGGAAAAGAAAGATGAATAATTGAGATCAAGAATTTTGATGAACCTCCGGAATAATGAATTTGAATTTACTCGATGAAAAAAGAATAAGAATTACATTATGCTTATCCTTCACCAATTTAAGTTGATGACAAGCAACAGATTTGGCATACTACTTATTCTCATAGAAAGGATTAAGATAGATATAGCGCAAACTTGAGAAGGTCTTCAACGAACCACTGTTAGGATTGAAAACAACGTATAAATCGGTATGCTACCAAGAGAAAAGGAATCTTGAATGAACCACCGTAAGAATTGAAAAACAAACAAAATAAAGGGGTGAATCACCGGTAAGAAATAGCAATTGAACGAAGATACACGAGGGGATTTGATACACAAGGACAAATAGATCACGAACTTAATAGAGAATATTTGAATGATGCACCAGTAAGATTTGGAGAATGAGAGCTGAAAGCTAAAATGAATAATTCTGAGATGATGGCCTCCGGAGAATCAAAGTGAAAAATACTCTTGAATTGCTCCGGATGGGTGAAAAGAATATCTCACAATCGAAAATAATTATGAGAGGATGGCAAAAGGCTAGAACCATGAATCTTCAAGAGAACGGACCAAGATTTAGAGGAAACACTTCTTCGGTCTTCAAATGCAGAGAATGACGATGAGAAACCCCACCTTGAGTTGTTGAGGCACTCCGGAATGGAAATTAGAAAGGTTGAACCAACAACGAAAAGAATTTGAAAGATCTTAGAGAAGAACATATGACTAATGATAATTCATTCTTACATCAGACTTTGAAATGCATTTGAGAATAACTCCGGGAAAATAGAGGAGTCAAGTAAGATCCTAGGAAAAGACCTGTGGATTAGGGCCCACTCAAAATAAATACCGTTGAAGGATTTAAAAGAGAGAATGCACTGGTTGAATTCAACGGCTTGAATGAGATAACAACCTCGAAACAGGTTGAACGGATCTTGAAAGACAAGACGAGCCTTCTGAGAAATCTTCAGCACTCCCGAACAAATGAATAGCGAGAAGTGAATTATTATGAGGTGCGCCGGTATGAGAAGGTATTTGAAACGAGGAAAAGGGATATGATCAACAAAGCTTGACTTGAATCCACCAGAGAAGATAAAAGAAACGAAGAATGACGAACTTGTAGAGCATCTTCATGAGAATCACCGGGTAAGAACATTGATTGAAAAAGGATGAAGAGACTACCATCAATAAAATGGATAGTTGAATAAGAAATTTGAATCCTTAAAAAAAGGTGGGTGTGCGGGAAAACAAAGGCAACTTGGAGACGGATGAAACAAACAACGTTGACGAAATCTAAGATTGGATCTTGCAAATAGGAAAAATGATAGAATCATCTTGAAGAGAATCGCACCGGTTGGAAAGAATTGACGTGACAATCTCGATGATCATCAAGGATTAGCATCCACATAAAAATATGAGAACACCACTTAGGGAAGGTATGGAATCGACACTTGACTTCGAAGCAACTCGAATACCAGAACTCAAAACAAAAACAAGGATTGGCTTGCAAAATAAGCCGGAACAAACATATGATAGAGATTTCGTCCGAAGTTTTCATGGTGGGGCCCACACGGGCTCGATCGTACAGCACCATCATGTGCAAGGCATTGCACATGACATACGAAGCGTCCCCGAGTCAGCATAGCCAAGGACTCTTTAAGACACAACGAGACCACTGTAAAACCAACCGTGGATAGGAAGACCACTAGACGTCGGACCCCAATCTCATATCATGCATCTGTCGGAAAGATATCCTAGGAGCTACTTGAATTCCCACTTATAAACTCCCGAAACTTTCCGGTTATGCAATCAGGTGTCGGGGATACAGGGGAAGCATAATATCTCACCCAAAACTAGCAAATCCTACATCCAGCTGTATCCATCCTTCAACGCATAACCAAGAAACCTTCGGAAATCATTTACCTCAACCTTCGAAAAGCATCCGTTATACGAGTTATGGAAATACTCCCGAACTCCCGCCCCAGTACTGGGTGGCGTCGAGGTTATCTCACCAACAACTGCATAAAAGAGATTTTCAATGTTGGCGAAACTCAGGTATTCCAGAACTGCAACGATAAAATTGTGACGACAACACCTCGGAGCTCAACTCCCCGGGACACTGCTTCAACACCTAAATGTGAAGAGGCACCAAGAACAATGTTCTCGTCACAAAACCATCAGAACGATTCCAAGATACCCGCGTGATCCTAAATTTTTTTAGTGAAATTTGAGAAGAGAAGAGTCAAAACTCTACGTCAGGATGCCTCACCAGAGCGATGAAGGGACTGAGGAGTAAAAAGAATCCTACTCTCCGATATATATATATATAATCCTAAAAGACTCAAAACATTTTTCTAGACTCAACAACACCAGCGATTCGATCAAGCAGGGGGCTCCTAAGTCGGGGAAGGCTCTGATACCAACTTGTAACACCCACGATGCGGCTATATCTCCCACGTGTCGGAGCACGACTTAGAGGCATAAACGCATTGTAGGCATGTCGCAAGTGGGGTAATCTTTACACATCCCATGTACTGAATAAGAAAGAGGTACAGAGTTGGCTTACAATCGCCACTTCACACAATACATGAATATACCATTACATCATCCAGATACAAACAAGGTCCGACTACGGAACCAAAATAAAAGAAGACCACCCCTAATGCTAGATCCCCGATCGCCCCGACTAGGCTCCACTACTGATCAACTGGAAACGAAACAACACAAAGAACGAGCTCCTTGAGCTCGGTTTGCGTCACCTGCACGGTATCATTGGCACCTGCAAACTAGTTTGGAAGTAATCTGTGAGTCACGGGGACTCAGCAATCTCACACCCTCGCGATCAAGACTATTTAAGCTTATGGGTAGGGTAAAGGTATGAGGTGGAGTTGCAGCAAGCACTAACATATGTGGTGGCTAACTTACGCAAAAGAGAGCGAGAAGAGAAGGCAAAGCATGGTCGTGAACTAGAAGTGATCAAGAAGTGATCCTGAAACTACTTACGTTCAAGCATAACTCCAACGCCGTGTTCACTTCCCGGACTCCGCCGGAAAGAGACCATCACGGCTACACACGCGGTTGATGCATTATAATTAAGTTAAGTGTCAAGTTTTCTACAACCATACATTAACAAATTCCCACCTGTCCATAACCGCGAGCACGGCTTTCAAAAGTTCAAAACCCTGCAGGGGTGTCCCAACTTAGCCATAACAAGCTCTCACGGTCAACGAAGGATATTCCTTCTCCCAGGAAGACCTGATCAGACTCGGAATCCCGGTTACAAGACATTTCGACAATGGTAAAACAAGACTAGCAAAGCCGCCTGAATGTGCCGACAAATCCCGATAGGAGCTGCACATATCTCGTTCTCAGGGCACACCCGGATTGTCCAAACTTCCTGGTAGGCCAGCCCAGAGTTGCCCCTGGTAGCCACCGGCAGCTGACAGGTTGGACCAACACTCAGAGGAGCACTGGCCCGGGGGGGTTAAAATAAAGATGACCCTCGGGCTCCGGAAACCCAAGGGAAAAGAAAAGGCTAGGTGGAAAATGGTAAAACCAAGCTTGGGCCTTGCTGGAGGAGTTTTATTCAAGGCGAACTATCAAGGGGTTCCCATTATAACCCAACCGCATAAGGAACACAAAATCAAGGAATATAACACCGGTATGACGGAAACTAGGGCGGCAAGAGTGGAACAAAACACCAGGCATAAGGCCGAGCCTTCCACCCTTTACCAAGTATATAGATGCATTAATTAAATAATAGATATTGTGATATCCCAACAAATATCCATGTTCCAACAAGGAACAAACTCCAATCTTCACCTGCAACTAGCAACACTATAAGAGGGGCTGAGCAAAGCGGTAACATAGCCAAACAACGGTTTGCTAGGACAAAGTGGGTTAGAGGCTTGGCTTACCAATATGGGAGGCATGATATAGCAAGTGGTAGGTATCGTAGCATAGGCATAGCAATAGAGCGAGCAACTAGCAAGCAAAGATAGAATTGATTTTGAGGGTATGGTCATCTTGCCTGATATCCCGCAAGGAAGAAGAACGAGTCCATGAAGAAGACAAACGGACGTAGCCGAACGGATCTTCACAACTTCGGAACGAAACTGAAGCTAACGAGAGAGGCAACCCGGAAAGAAGCAAGCAACATAATAAACAACCATCACATAAAATGGCGTGATGCACAACCAAGTATGATGCATGTCTGGTTTAATGAAGCATGGCATGGCAAAGGGCACAAACAAAACTACAAGTTAAGTGGAGCTCAATATGCAACGAGTTGCATATTGACAGAACACCACATAAATTATTTAGTTCTCTCTTGTTTATGTACTCAACAATATAAAATGTTGGTTAACATGGCAAGAGGTGGAGCATAACAAAACTATACTATCTAAACAATTTAAATGGGGCCGGATATAACAAACAACAAATCCGGTAAATCCCCATATGCAATTATCAATTTGGTGCAACAACAATTTTAAACATCTAAATGTTATTATCATGATGCGAATGACATGTGCAAGTTTTATGCAGTATTTATGAAAACGTTGACATGATAAGATATGAGGCATTTGTCATCGTGGCAAAAACGAAATGGTGCCACGGCAACGAATCCGAAATGATGCCACAGCAACATATCGGTTATCCGGTAGCCCACGGGGATATCGGTGCAAAAGGAAGTTGGTGTGAGTGTGACATCCAAGATTATGGGGTGCTCCCGAATACCGGGTTCCCACATGTCGACGGCAAGGCAACAAGGAGCTCGCAAAGAACAACTCGGATACGGTGCAACCACAAGCATCTCATACATCACTCAACATTCGTTCACGACCGTCGTCTCGGTGGTTATACCTTCCAAGGGAGCATTCTCGAGCGGTTTGAGTTCGTAGAGGAAGTAGTTGTTGTCGTGACGGTAGTGGAAGTAGGCGGTACACGACGACAGTAGAGGTACTCGCGACGGTAGTGGTACACGTTTTTGTAGAAGGACTTGACGAAACCTAGTCACTTGGGGTCGACGATAGTCGTTCACGTTTCAAGGAGGAAGTAGAGGTTCTCGCGATCTCGGCGATGGTAGTTGTTCACGACGCTTGTGACTCGCGGTTCTTCGGGCAACGGTGGTCGTACACGTCCATAGATGTTCGGGGTCGCGACATGGAACTTGACGTCCACGGGGTCTTCGAGGGTCGACGGTAGTGGTACCCAGGTCGTCAACGACGGTAGTTGTCCTATGCATCGGGCATCAAGGTACTTGTCGTTCTTAGCGATTCCGAATGTGGCGGTACTGGTACACTTTTGAAAAGGGACTTGACGCATCAAAGGTCTTCGGTGTCACGGTACTTGTCGGTCCGGGTCTTGACGTGTCCAAAATGGTCGTCGGTGGTGGAACTTGGCGCTGTTGTGGTGGACGTTCGGGCACCTTACGTCGTGGTACTTGGCGTTCCAAAGGGTACTTGGTCTTCGGTCGGAGGTACTTGACGTTTTTTTGCTACCTGGGTCTTCGGCGACAGTCATGGCAAAGAGGCGACGGTAGTTGGAGAAACGGGGAGCAGCAGCTCGAGTCGCGGCAGCAGCAACTGTCACGGGCGGAGGTCGGGGCCGGAGCAGAGCAAGGTTCCCGCGAGCAGGGAAGAGGCCGTCCCTCGCGAGGTGGCGCAGGGCTGCGATGGTGTTGTTGTTCTGTGGCGGGGCATCCCGGCGACCTAGCGGTAGGGATGAGTCCGGGGACGCAGGGCCTCGCAGGAACTGGGGAAGACGGCAATGAACAGCGCAGGGCGACGGTAGGAGACTGGCTGGAGTGGCGACGTGGTCCTCGAGGAGCTCGCGGCAGGAGACTGGCCAGAGTGGCCTGGCCATGGCCTTGCGGGCGAAGGGCGCAGGTGGAGATGGCCATTCGGTGGTGGCGCGGGAGGAAGGAGAGGCCGGCGTCGAGGATGTCCGGGAGCAGGGCATGGTGATGGCCCCTGGGGCACCGACGGCGGCGCCGGTCGTCGAACAGCGAGGTGGGATCGCGGCATCAGGATGGTTCAGGCGCGGCGGCGTGGTCCGTACGTTGACGGAAGTAGAGGCGAAGCGAGGTAGGGGCGTTGGAGTTGGGTGCTCGAGGGGCTTCGCTGCGGGATCGGGATCGCTCTCCTGCGCATGGGCGGCGGCGCGAGATGAGGAGAGGGAGACGAGCGAGAGGAGTAGGAACGAGCGTCGGGCATGGGCTTCTGGCGGCGCTAGGAGGAGGGATGCAGGGAGAGATGGAGAGGGAGTGGTCGGGCCTAGGGTTAGGTTAGGTTAGGTGGGCTTTGGCCTTGGGCCGGCCCAGTAGAGAGGTAGGGGCTGCCCTAGAGAGGCCGGCGGCTGGACCTTAGGCGGGCTTCTGCTAGGAGGCCCAAGTGGCCAGAGGCCTGGCTGGGCTCCTCTCTCCTTTCCTCTTCTCTTTACCATGAAGAGAAAAGAAAAAAAGATAGAAGAAAAAATAAAGAGAGGGTTAGTGAACGAATTTGAGCAAGAGGTTAAATTTCTTGGACTCACACAAAAATGTGTTAATCCAAGAAATTAGGAAAGACCAAGATTGAAAGAATAAATTCAAAAAAAATTGAATTTAATTCAAAAGGTTTGAACTAGGATAGGTTTTAGGAGTGCCCAAAAATGTTGAGAATTTTGATAGAGCTCCGGAAAAAAGTAAAAGAATTATCGACAAAGTTTGAGAGTCGTAAATCGGAAGAAGGAAAGGTCAAGGATTTAACATGCAAGTGGGTTGCGGATAATTCCAAATTAATGGAATACTTTAAAATAGCTCCCTAAATATTGGGAGGGTATGTTTTAAAGAAAACCACCATGTGAGTTCCCTCAATTTAAATAGATCAACGATCTATGCAATTTATTTAGTTGAGTTTTAAAACGGGTTGCATGATGACATGATGCAATGCACATGATGCAAAGATGAATGCAACAGACGAAACAAATCACACAACGAATCTTGGAAACCCTGGAAGGCATCTGAAGCTCCGGTCTTGGGGCGTCACACCGATGCTTCCAGAGATTACCTGGATAGTTGTGTTGGTTCTCTTTTTAGGGAAAGAACAATGGATGAAGTTGAAATCTTATTGAACAATATGTTGACAAATGAAAATAATTGGGAACCTCCTGAGCCAGCTCCTGCTCCAATTAATGATCCTATTCCTCAACCAACTTCGAAGAAGAGAGGTGTTCTATTTCTCAGTCCCGAAGATATGCAAGAGGCAAAGAAATCTATGAAAGAAAAAGGTATTAAAGCTGAAGATGTTAAGAATTTACCTCCTATTGAAGAAATACATGGTCTTAATTTACCGCCTATTGAAGAAACATATGATCTTAATCCTTTATTTATTGAAGAACCTCCAGACCTCGATAACCCGACAGAGGTAGTAAAGGTAAATTCTCTCTATAGATATGATAAAGCTGAAACCCCTCCTGCTAAAATTGCTAGTCAATGCTTGGATGAGTTTGATAATTTTATGATTAAGCAAGAAGACTTCAATGCTTATTTTGGTAGACGATTAAAACAAGATGCTGATATGATTAAATACTTGGGTGATTATATGGCTAATATTAGAGGTGAACTTAAACTTGTTAGCAAACATGCTTCTATGGTTACCACTCAAGTAGAACAAGTACTTAAAGCTCAAAAGGAATTGCTCAAAGAGATGAATAGTAAGAAAAATAATTATGATGTTAAAGTGGCTACTAGAACTGGTAGAATGACTCAGGAACCTTTGTATCCTGAAGGCTACCCTAAGAGAATTGAACAAGATTCTTAGAGAAATAATATTGATGCACCTAGTTCTTCTAAAAAGAAGAAAAAGAAAAATGATAGAACTGTGCAAACCTCTAGTGAACCTATTGCTGAACCACCTGATAATCCAAATGATATCTCTATGTCTGATGCTGAAACACAATCTGGCAATGAACATGAACCTAATGAAAATGTTAATGATGATGTTCATTATGATGCTCAACCTAGTAATGATAATGATGTAGAAATTGAACCTTCAGTTGATCTTGATAACCCACAATCAAAGAATCAATGTTATGATAAGAAAGACTTTGTTGCTAGGAAACATGGTAAAGAAAGAGAACCTTGGATTCAGAAATCCATGGCTTTTCCTCCCAAACCATCCAAGAAAAAGGATGATGAAGATTTTGAGCGCTTTGCTGAAATGATTAGACCTATCTTTTTACGTATGCGATTAACCGATATACTCAAAACAAATCCTTATGCTAAGTACATGAAAGATATTATTACAAATAAAAGAAGGATACCGGAAGCTGAAATTTCCACCATGCTTGCTAATTATACTTTTAAAGGTGGAATACCAAAGAAACTTGGAGATCCAGGAGTACCTACTATACCATGCTCCATTAAAAGAAACTATGTTAAAACTGCTTTATGTGATCTTGGAGCCGGTGTTAGTGTTATGCCTCTCTCTTTAGATCGTAATAGGTTTGTTAACAAGACTTGATCAACCTTGTTAGTGGATTCCTTTTGATGAGCATGAGATGGATGAAACTAGAAGCACAACCTTATGTGCCCTCTCTATACTTTATGTTATTTAGTTGAAATAAATTAAAAATAAATAATTTTCTGTCTGTTATCTGATTATCCGTGCAATATAAAAATACCTCGAAAATAAAAGTTCTCCAAATGCCCTGAAAATTAAATATGTTTTTTCTAGAATATTTGAGGATTTATGGAACAAAGAACACACCACGGGGGCCAACCACCTTGCCACGATGGTGTGGGTGGGCGTGCCCCCTGCCTCGTGGGCCCACGGTGGCCCTCCTCCACTTATTACTTCACCCATCCTCTTCTTCTTCCTCCCACAAACATGAAAAACCAACTCAAGCATGAGTTCCAGCCCTCTTTGCTGCCATTTTCGATCTCCTTGCTCAAAGCACCTCTCCCAAAACTGCTTGGGGAGATTGTTCCTTGGTATGTGACTCCTCCATTGGTCCAATTAGTTTTTGTTCTAGTGCTTTATTCATTGCAAATTTTTGCTGCTTAGGTCACCCTGTTCTTGAGCTTGCATGTCAAATTTATATGGTCAAAAGTAGTTTTGATGCATGATATAGGCCCTAGGCACTTGTAGGAGTGGTTGCTATCAATATTATTGAGTTTGGTTTACTTTTATTTTGAAGTTACTAAAAAAAATAGAATTTTTCAGAGGAAGAAAAATGCTTAGGAAGATGTTCCAAGGTGGTTCTTCAAAGAAGCAAGGACCCAGGCTTGCAATGCGTGATGCTGATGAAGAGCCACCAAGAGACGCTCCAGTGCGTCCTTGTGAGTGGCCTTCTGAAAATTTTATGGATCGAGCGGGAATAAAAGAAGAATCCAACGCATATTTGCATAACGCTGATCTTGTGAGCTTCGAGGAAGAGAAGTGCAGTCGGTGTTATAACCTCACTAGTTCCATTGTGAGGAGGTTTGAATTTTCCACTTCACGTAATTCTCCAACTTTCATGTTTGATCTTTATGATAAATCTTATACCATGGACTTAGAGGATTTTACCAATGCATGCAAACTTCCACAATGGGGTAGTATAAGGGATCCTCGCAAATCTGAATTTAGAGATTTTCTGGCTAATATAACTGTGAGAGAATCTAGAGATATTAGACAAGCTACCATAGGGAGCATCCACTTTCCTGCTATACATTAATTTGCTCTCTTCATAGGTAGATGCATAAATGGTAAAGATGAGGCATGTCACGTGTGTGTCCCTGACCTCAGTATTCTTAGGAGTGCTGTGTTAGGAGACAAATCATATAATTTGGGAGCCATTGTTGCATGTAGGTTGCATCTTAATAGACTTAATGGAGATTTCTTTGGTGGAATTTATGCAACTCGAGTAGCTAATTTTCTTGGTATAGATGTACGCGAAGATGATATTGAATTACCTCCTGCCTATCTAGATTTTAATGCTATGGTTCACCACCATTTTGTCGAGAGGAACGAATCACCTCTCCAGTACCGACTAATCTTTGACAGACGTCTTGATGTCCGTATTACTCTCCCTGCTCCTGCTTTCTTTGATTATCAGGCAAGAGGAGGATATACTATTACCAGAGAGGAGGCAGATGAGTACGAGAGGGGGGCGGAGGCCGCTCGTCGCCACACTGCAGCTCAGGAGGCAATAGCCGCTGCATCACAGTACGACCCCGACAACTATTATTATGGATATCAGCCAGGCCAGCCGTGGCCATAGACCAACTTAGGCCAAAAGCCTAAGCTTGGGGGAGTACGTATTTCTCACCGACATTACATTTATGTTCACACACACACACTCATTGCTAGATGTCGGTGCTCATACTTATTCATTGTATCATCCATGCTAGTTTATTTCCTTTTATGCTTTCTTCCTGTGTGTTTAATAAACCTTAAGAAAAACCAAAAAATTAGCTGTAGCTTTTAATCAATTTAATTTCCACGCTTGTAGTAGTATTAAAAAGAAAACCCAAAAAGATTTCCTGTTCTTCGTTTGCTTGTTGGGAGCTTTCCCGTGTAAATAGTTTTATTTCTTTTCTTTTCTTTGGGGGTCAGTAGGAGAAGACCATGATTAAATTGTTGAAGTGGCTCTTATATGCTTTATTGTTGATTTAACCAAGAGCCCATATTGCTTTGTCTTCTCATGTTTATTGAATGCTCTCAGATTCCAGCTTAGTCCAATGCACGTGCACTCTTATTATTATTCACATCGTTTGGTCGTGCAAGTGAAAGGCAATTATGATGATATATGATGGACTGACTGAGATGAGAAAAGCTGGTATGAACTCGACCTCTTTTGTTTTTGTAAATATGATGAGTTCATCGTTCTTGATTCAGCTTGTTATGAATAAACACGTTCGTAATGATAATTAGAGATCATAGTGGCTTGTGCCATGCTTGATTAGCTATGAGTTATAATGGTTTACCTTGCGTGCCAACATGCTATTGAGATGGTTATGATGTGGTATGATGGGGTGGTATCCTCCTTTGAATGATTTAAGTGACTTGACTTGGCACATGTTCACGCATGTAGTTGAAACAAATCAACATAGCCTTCATGATATTTATGTTCATGGTGGATTATATCCTACTCATGCTTGCATCCAATGTTTATTAATTTTAATGCATGTACATGGCTGTTGTCACTCTCTAGTTGGTCACTTCCCAGTCTTTTGTTAGCCTTCACCTGTACTACGCGGGAATACTGCTTGTGCATCCAATCCCTTAAACCCCAAACTTATTCCAGATGAGTCCACTATACCATCCTATATGCGGTATCTACCTATCGTTCCAAGTAAATTTGTATGTGCCAAACTCTAAACCTTCAAATAATCATCCTGTTTTGTATGCTCGAATAGCTCATGTATCAACTAGGGCTGTCTGTATCTTTCATGCTAGGCGCGTTATTCTCAAGAGGAGTGGACTCCGCTCCTCACTCACGAGAAAATGGCTGGTCATCGGGATGCCCAGTCCCATGCTTTATGCAAACTAAATCAAAATAATTGCAAAACAAAACTCCCCCTGGGACTGTTGTTAGTTGGAGGCACTCGTTGTTTCGAGCAAGCCATGGATTGATGTTTGTTGGTGGAGGGGGAGCATAAATTTTACCATTCTGTTTGGGAACCGCCTATAATGTGTGTAGCATGGAAGATATCGTCATCTCTTGCTTGTTATGTTGACAATGAAAGTATACCGCTCAAAATATTATTCACCTATATTTCAAAACCGAGCTCTGGCACCTCTACAAATCCCTGCTTCCCTCTGTGAAGGGCCTATCTATTTACTTTTATGTTGAGTCATCACCCTCTTATTAAAAGCACTAGCTGGAGAGCGCAGCTGTCATTTGCATTCATCACTATTAATTTATATTGGGTGTGACTATGATTGGATCTCTTTTACCATGAATTACAATGTCTAGTCAGTCCTTGATCTTTAAAGGTGCTCTGCATTTATGTTTTGCGGTCTTAGAAAGGGCTAGCGAGATACCATCTTATTATATCATATTATGATTCTTTTGAGAAAGTGTTGTCGTCCGAAATTTATTATTATGGCTTGCTAGTTAATTATGCTATTAATATGGGTAATCATGAGACCTGAGAATTATTGCAAATGTGGTTAGTTATAATCTTTGCTGAAAACTCGAATGCTAGCTTGACATATTTATAACAACAAGAGCAAACAGAGTCTGTAAAAGTTTTCTTTATTTCTTTCAGTTTGTCAACTGAATTGCTTGAGGACAAGCAAGGGTTTAAGCTTGAGTATTCTATAGTCTCACCTAAATAGCTTGGCGTAATCATGCTCTTGTTTTGGACTCTAACTTGTATGATTTCAATCCAACAACAGACGAGCCGGAAGCAAAAGTGTAAAGATGGTGCCTAATGTGAGAAAACAAAAGTTCTCGGAATGACCTGAAACTCCATGGAATATCTTACAATAAATAATAAATAATCCTCGCCAAAGATGAAGATCAGGTGACGGTGTCCTGGACTAGGGGGTACTCATCACATCGTCTCCTAATCAGTTGGATTGGGCTGAGGACCCCCATGGCCGCATACTCATAGGCCAGTTCGGACAGCTGTTGCATACAAGCACTAGTAGAAAAAGGGTCAAACGTGAAGCACATTAGTGCCGGTTTGTATTTGAGCCGGTACTAATGGTACCATTAGTGCCGGTTCGAACGGATTTGCATTAATGCCGGTTCGTGTTCAACCTTTAGTACCGGTTCGTGGCACGAACCGGTACTAAAGGGGTGGTGGCAGGCTGGCGTCAGGCCGGGGCCCCACGATCACCTTTAGTACCGGTTCGTGGCACGAACCGGTACTAAAGGTCTAACCTTTAGCACCGGTTCGTGCCATGAACCGGTACTAACGGGGTCTGACCTATAGTACCAGTTGGAGACACAAACCGGCACTATAGGGCAATTTTCAAACTTGAAAAAAATCATAACTAAATCATCCTAATTCAGAAAAATACATATAATATATCAAAATTTGTAGAACAAAAAGATTGATCCGCTGAAACAACCAGTTTTCCGTTTCGACAATTTTTTCAAATCACAAAATTCCAAAGGGAAAATAGAGTTTTTGGGCGTTTTAGACGTTTTTTGGACGTTTTTAGCGTTTAGTGCTAGAGTTTAGATGTTTCAGTGTTTAGGGTTAGGTTTTATGGTCTAAACCCTTAGGTTTTACTGTTTAGCATAGAGTTTCCGACGTTTTAAGTCCCGGGTTTAGGGTTTAGGACAATTTTTGAAATGACAAATTGTAAAAGGAAAAAAAGATATGCTCTAATTTATGTTTTTTTGAATTTTGGTTAAATCTTGTCAAACCGGTCAAACAACTGATTCAAGAAATATAGAGTGTTACTAAATAATTACGCAATAATATTAGTGTTACTAAATAAGTATCTCAGTTTTTTTGAATTTTGTTCAAATCTGGTCAAACTGTGGTCAAACTATGGTCAAACTACTTATTCAAGAAATATTAGTGTTACTACATAATTATTCAAGAATATTAGTGTTACTAAATAATTATTTCAATTTTTTGAATTTTGGTCAAATCTGGTCAAACTATGGTCAAACTGTGGTCAAACTATGGTCAAACTTATTCAAGAAATATTAGCGTTACTAAATATTTACTGTTTTTTAGAATAATAGTTTCAAACTCAAACGGTGAAATGTGTGATTTCATGCTCAAGCTAAACTCCTGAGGGTTAATAGGATTGACATCTTACTATTGTCAGGAAAACAACAGGTGCAGACTCAGAAACGAAGGAGAATAGAACCTGAAAGTTAAGCGTGCTCGGGCTGGAGTAGTGAGAGGGATGGGTGACCGGTCGGGAAGTTAAATTATTTCAATTTTTTGAATTTTGGTCAAATCTGGTCAAACTATGGTCAAACTGTGGTCAAACTATGGTCAAACTTATTCAAGAAATATTAGCGTTACTAAATAATTACTGTTTTTTTAGAATAATAGTTTCAAACTCAAACGGTGAAATGTGTGATTCATGCTCAAGCTAAACTCCTGAGGGTTAATAGGATTGACATCTTACTATTGTCAGGAAAACAACAGGTGCAGACTCAGAAACGAAGGAGAATAGAACCTGAAAGTTAAGCGTGCTCGGGCTGGAGTAGTGAGAGGGATGGGTGACCGGTCGGGAAGTTAGATGATTTGGAATGAGTGATCCACACTTGAGCATTAAGAGAGGTGATCAGAGCCTAAATTATCAAATAATTCAGAAAAATTAAAAATAAAAAAAATCAATTTTTTTCCAAAATTTTCAAAAAAAAATTAAAAAAAAACCTTTAGTACCGGTTGGTAACACCAACCGGTACTAAAGGTCCCCCGTACCAGGGCGCGAGCTCACGCCACGTGGTGGCACTTTAGCGCCGGTTCGTGCCGAACCGGTACTAAAGGGGGGGGGCCTTTAGTGCCGAAACTTTAGTGCCGGTTCCATAACCGGCACTAAAGACCCTTACAAACCGGTACTAATGGTCCGTTTTCTACTAGTGAAGGAAGATTCCACAAGATTTGGCGATCAAGACAAGGACTCCTCCCCACTGGCATATTCGGCTAGGACTCTTGTTATCCTAGGCCTCTGGTGCATTATATAAACCGAGGTCAGGCTAGTCGATAGATATACAACAATCATACCATAGGCTAGCTTCTAGGGTTTTAGCCTCTACGATCTCATGGTACATCAACTCTTGTAATACTCATGTCATCAATATCAATCAAGCAGGACATAGGGTATTACCTCCATCAAGAGGGCCCGAACCTGGGTAAAACATCGTGTCCCCTGCCTCCTGTTACCATCCGCCTTAGACACACAGTTTGGGACCCCCTACCCGAGATTCGCCGGTTTTGACACCGACATTGGTGCTTTCATTGAGAGTTCCGCTGTGTGTACGGCAAAAGGTTGATGGCTCGCCTGCAGATCAATTGCGACTTCGGCATCTTCGTCACCAGCTTGACTGGTCACCTTGGTTCGACCAAGGACTGCACCCTACCTCCGATCATCATGTTCGGATGCGGGCCTTTATAAACATCAACTCTGGTCTCTATCAAGATCATGGAGGAATCATCCAGGGAGCCCGGGGGCTCAACGTCAACATTGCCCTCGGGCGACCGTGCTGTTTTTCTGGAAAGCAAACTTGTGTCCACCGCCATCGCCTCCTCAAGTGTCTTTTTAACGATTGCTTTGGTGAAATTGTGCGGAATTGAGTCTACAACAACCCTGTAAAATTTTGGCGAGTTCCGATGGAGGAATCTCTGGCAATCCACGATATAGCGGAGCCCTGTCAAATCTGGACGGGAATCTGGATGAGTTTAGGGCGTGGTGTCCAGCTTCTAGACCGGACGTCCTTTGGAAGATCCAACCGTTGATCGGCTGCGTAATTCCTATATCTACCACCTCTCAAACTTTCAGCTCGATCCGACCTTCCAAACTCCGGGAACGTTCCGATTGGTGCATCACTTTTCGGACCTGTTTTCTGCGCGAAAATGAATCCGACCCGAGTTCGTCTTTTTTATGAACGGGATTTCGGACATCCTTTTTGAAGGAAGTTTTGTATGGAGAATTGTGTTTTGTTCCCGAACACATCCCACTAACTTTAAAATATTTTAAACATGATCTTCAACATCATGCTGGTGTCAAACCAGTCCGGCAATATTGCTCCACGGCTGCCGACCTGCGCTAGACACGTCGCCGCTTTATTGAGCCGAGCTCAATTCCTTCGATCATCATCTCGGCAAGCCGAACAAGAGTTCGGCATCGCGAAGGATAAATCATCACCAACATCGCCGCCCCACGGGTTACACGGATCAGGAACACAGGCATCGTCGCATGGTCACTTTATCAAACCGGCATTGTCCGCGTCACAAGTTACGACCTGCGTTGGCATGGCCGCACTGTTGCTTTCTTTAAGCCGATGTCCGTCACGCCAAACTGCTTCAACACCTCGGCTAACACGGCAGCTGCAACGTCTTCTTACCGACCTGCTCCGTCTCCTCGGCTAGACCGAGGGCTTCACCATCTCTTCATCAACTTACTTCGGAGACTTCGGCGTCACCAGCCGACCAGCTTCATCGCATTAGCTGGACCACGGGCTTTTCCTCGGTGAGCCAACCTTTGCTAGCATCGCCAGGCCATCGCTTTATCACCCATCAGGCAATGGGTGTGCGGATCGATTCCTGATTTTGGGAGTCGCTTTTCTTCGGAATGCTACAACAAATAAACCAGGTGCTATTAATCCTAACTATTTTTGCTTGTTGGGTTTATTTTTTCTTAAGGAATTATTACTCTGGTTTGTTCCATCATCTGTACACAGGTCTATCAAATAGCGGCCACATTAAAAATGGTCGCGTGGCAGTTCGGTCAGTTGCCATACATAGTCCGGCGAACGCCGCATCCGGAGCCCGGACCGCCCTGCAAATTCAGGCTTTGTCATGCCCTCACTGCATCACGCCGATGCCCTGCATCGACATTGACTTCGGTGCCAGGTCATATTTCTTTTATTACTTACTTTGCATAAATTATTTATTATGCAACATTTTTTTATTATCATTATTATTATTATCTCCGGTTTGCACTATTTTTTGTGTAGAGGAAAATGATCCGGGGATTTCGGCATCATTCTGTCGGTCCGCATTGACCGTGCTATGTCACCACTTCGGCGTGTCGAGCTCTCCGCTCTGCCACCTCAGGACCGGCTTGGGGGATGGAACCTCGTCCGCATCAAGCTCGGACCGCGTCATCAATGCCGAACACATTAACCAGCTAAGTCGCTTTCATGCTCAAAGTTTTAATTTTTAACTTGTGTTCGGTTCGACCAAGCATTATACTTTTTTGGAAAAAAGTTGCTTGTAAAAAATTTCCTTGTCCAAACTTTGTTTGTGACACACATATTCAAATACCCCGTTTATTTGGGGGCTTCCTTTATGAAGCTTTTCCTCTTGCATATGATTATACTTGTACGGCTTCGTTCCTTGTTCATGTATTACGCCACAATATGCACCATATTGACTTAAGCGATTTGCAAGATGGGTTGCGTAGCTCCTGTGCTTACCCCTACGTTCCCGATTGTTCGGCTAGGGAGTAAAGGCAGCACCTCTGCGATTGTCACGACCGGGTCCTCCGAGCTCTGACCTCAGACTGGGTGAAGCCGAAAGCTAGCGCTCTTATTGTTTTCAATCATGGTTGGCACACAACGGAACTCATGAGTACAAAAAATCTATTGCACAAGTCTCATAGTAATAATGAGCACCGAAGAAAGGTATCGGTGGGGGTACTATTTTCTTCGAAGATGCTTCTTACACTTCGTTTCTAATATAGCATAAGTTCCCTGAGCACGCTTTGTATGTTACAGCCTTATGGCCCGGTTGCCTGGTTATCGGAAACACTGTCGATATTCTCGACAGGTGGAGTACATAACACTTTTCGGTCCTTGACCGAAGAGGGAGAAGCCGACGGTCGGTTAAGACGTGTTTAAAGTTCGGTTGAACAAAGATATGATATAAGTACTTTGGTACATACAATCATTATACATAAAATCTTTTACCCAAGTCACTTGGGGGCTCTTAAAATTTATATGAGCTATTTTATAGTAAATGTGTTTTCTTCTTGGTCGTTGCAAAGTCTTTTTCTATCGCTCCTTTTTCGACGTGAGTGTGTGGTCAATAGCCAGATAACCCATTTTCTCTCTAGTGACCGCTCGAGTTTAGTTCGCTAAACTGGTCTAACGAGAAGCACTCCGCCTTCGGGATAGGAGGCTGTAGCCGTAGGCTGACCCACTTGAAGTCTTGAGATCGGATGTGTAATGTTAAAGCACGACAGAAGCACTCTTTTTTCTAAGACCAATTTTCGGATTGGCACCGAACACTTAATCTTGTTCGGACGTCAAGTTTTTACTGACGTTTTTTTTGGTTTTCCAAGCTTATGGCACTTTTAAACTATTTGTGTGTTTTCAGCACAAGTCTCGCAGTGCAATGCCGACACCTTTATAGATTCGGCAAAAATATTCTCGGATATCGCTATATATGCATCGGTTTCGAATTGTGTCTTCGGCCAATAGTTGGGTTGCCCGGCTCCTGCACTTGCTTCCTACATTCCGCTTTGTTCGGCTAGGCGTGCAAAGGGAGAACCACTGCGATTGTGCTTCCAGCTCACATGGCTAAGCACCTTAGTGGAGAAAGCCGAAAACTGACTGTCACAATAAGCGTAAACTGGTCAGCGATCCGATGATTGTGTTAAATGACGGGCCACTCATAACAATGGCCGAAGTGTTTGTGGCTTGACCTCGACTATCATCGAACACTACCGGGGGCTATTAACTGGCCTCCCAAACAAAATCCTCGATATTTTGCTCTTACATTGGATCTGAGGTTTCATGATCATGCTTAGCATGACAACCCAAAGAAAGGAACCGATAGCGGGACTATTTTCTTTGGAAGACATTTCTTCTGTTAAACAGTAATATAATATATCTCTCTGCGTACCTTCGTTTATAAAACCGTATGGCCAGATTGCCTTGTTTGTTGTAAATCTTTGCCCTCATAAAGGCTTTATAAAGTAGGACAAACACTCCTCGGCTATTGGCCGAGGAGGTGGAAGCCAATGGTCGGTCAACAAAGTTTTGTACAATGCGGATCCGAGCGTTAATGACGTAAAGTACTTGGATACATAGAGTCATTACACATAATTTGTGCTTTTACTATGGATATCAATCCTTAATTCGGCCACCCGTGCCCACATTAAGGCTCGGGGGCTACTGGGCTTTGGGCTTATTATTTACAAATATTAAAGGGGCACATCAATCCCCTGATCTGGTGTTGCCACCCGACCAGTGTCTCGGGGGCTACTGCATTGCCTGTCCAATGTAGAAAATTTTAAGTGTAATACAGTTTCCGAGGAGATTTTGTTCCTCAGGTTGGTCGGCCGCACCCAACCTGAGTCTCGAGGACTGAGCACGCCACTTTTTGTGTCCCGAAGTATTCTGCCGAGCTAGGACTTGATCCTCAGACCGATTTTCCAAATCAACCTGAGTCTCAGTGGCTACTGGGATCAGCGATCTTATGTCATCCTTCATGTGTGTCTCGGGTTTTAGACTGATACACACCTTGAGGGCTACTAGCTATATATCTCGGCAGAGAATAAATTGCACCACTGAAACATATTAACAAAAAATCGGCCCACATTCGGGGTGGTGCACCACCTCAGAAGTAGTCTGGCATAAAGCTCGGGCGCTAGTGGCTGACTCCATAGAGGGCATTTCCGGCATTAAGCTCGGCTAAACTCCTTCAAACTTCTTTGAACCAAGGTGATTTACGACACCTCGGATACAGTCCGGCGTTGGACCTCGGATACATAGTCCGGCGTTGGAGCTCGGATACAATCCGGCGTTGGAGCTCGGATACATAGTCCGGCGTTGGAGCTCAAATACATTCCGGCGTTAGAGCTGGGAAGCGGTCCGGCGTTGGTGCTCGGCTGCAAAAGATACCTCGAATGCAGTTCGGCGTTGGAGCTCGGACGCAAGAGGACGCTGCCGCCCGGCAACAATTTCAAACCCGAGGTGTGGCATAAAAATAACAAGGCATTGATAAAGGCCAGAAACTTAAAGGGGCTCCTCGGATACCTGACGTGTAAACTCGTCGAATGCATTTCGGCGATCCTCAAGATCGAAGATGAGAAGATTTGTTGAACCAGTTTTCAAGACCGACGACCGAAGATGAAGAACAGTTCGGAAGAATCGAGGAGCGTTCCTAACTTGAAGACCAGTTCAGGGGGCTACTGACGGTGTCCTGGACTAGGGGGTACTCATCACATCGTCTCCCGATCAGTAGGATTGGGCCGAGGACCCCCATGGCCGCATACTCATGGGCCAGTTCGGACAGCTGCCGCATACAAGGAAGATTCCACAAGACTTGGCGATCAAGACAAGGACTCCTCCCCACCGGCATATTCGGCTAGGACTCTTGTTATCCTAGGCCTCTGGTGCATTATAGAAAACCGAGGCCACGCTAGTCGATAGATATACAACAATCATACCATAGGCTAGATTCTAGGGTTTTAGCCTCTACGATCTCGTGGTAGAACGACTCTTGTAATACTCATATCATCAATATCAATCAAGCAGGACGTAGGGTATTACCTCCATCAAGAGGGCTCGAACCTGGGTAAAACATCGTGTCCCCTGCCTCCTGTTACCATCCGCCTTAGACACACAGTTCGGGACCCCCTACCCGAGATCCGCCGGTTTTGACACGACACCAGGGGGGCCACACCCTGTCCACGAGGGTGTTAGGCGCGCCACCCCTAGGGTGCACCCCCTACCTCGTGGGCCCCTGGAGACCTCCTGACTCCAAATCCAACACTATATATTTGCTTTCGGGGAGAAAAAAAATAGGAGAGAAGAATTCATCACGTTTTACTATACGGAGCCACCGCCAAGCCCTAAAACATCTCGAGAGGGCTGATCTGGAGTCCGTTCGGGGCTCCGGAGAGGGGGATTCATCGCCGTCGTCATCATCAACCATCCTCCATCACCAACTTCATGATGCTCACCGCCGTGCGTGAGTAATTCCATTGTAGGCTTGCTAGACGATGTTGGGTTGGATGAGATTTACCATGTAATCGAGTTAGTTTTGTTAGGGTTTGATCCCTAGTATCCACTATGTTCTAAGATTGATGTTGCTATAACTTTGCTATGCTTAATGATTGTCACTAGGGCCCGAGTGCCATGATTTTAGATCTGGACCTATTATGTTTTCATCAATATATGAGAGTTCTTGATCCTATCTTGCAAGTCTATAGTCACCTATTATGTGTTATGATCCGTTAACCCCGAAGTGACAATAATCGGGATACTTACCGGTGATGACCGTAGTTTGAGGAGTTCATGTATTCACTATGTGCTAATGCTTTGTTCCGGTTCTCTATTAAAAGGAGGCCTTAATATCCCTTAGTTTCCATTAGGACCCCACTGCCACGGGAGGGTAGGACAAAAGATGTCATGCAAGTTCTTTTCCATAAGCACGTATGACTATATTCGGAATACATGCCTACATTACATTGATGAATTGGAGCTAGTTCTGTGTCACCCTATGTTATGACTGTTACATGATGAACCACATCTGGCATAATTATCCATCACTGATCCGATGCCTACGAGCTTTCCATATACTGGTTTACGCTTATTTACTTTCCCGTTGCTATTGTTACAATCACTACAAAATACCAAAAACATTACTTTGCTTTCGTTACTCTTTTGTTACCGTTACCATCACTATCATATTACTTTGATACTAAACACTTTGCTGCAGATACTAAGTTTCCAGGTGTGGTTGAATTGACAACTTAGCTGCTAATACTTGAGAATATTCTTTGGCTCCCATTGTGTTGAATCAATAAATTTGGGTTGAATACTCTACCCTCGAAAGCTGTTGCGATCCCCTATACTTGTGGGTTATCACGCCCCAGGGGGTCATGCGTGCCTTGGGCCCTCATGGCCACCCCGTAAGGCGGTTGATGCCCTTATTTCGCTGCAAGAAAGCTAATATCCGGATAGAGGTCGTGTCCAAAATTCAGCCCAATCGGAGTTACAGATCTCTGGGAATTTAAGAAACTGTGAAAGGGCAGAATTAGAGAACGCAGAAACAGAGAGAGGCAGAGAGACAGATACAATCTCGGAGGGGCCCTCGCCCCTCCCACGCCATGGATACCATGGACCAGAGGGGAAACCCTTCTCCTATCTAGGGAGAAGGTCAAGGAATAAGAAGAAGGAGGGGGGCTCTCTCCCCCTCGCTTCTGGTGGCACCGAAACGCCGTCGGGGGCCATCATCATCACCGCAATCTTCACCAACACCTACGCCATCTTCACCAACATCTCCATCACCTTCCCCCTCTATCTACAGCGGTCCACTCTCCCGCAACCCTCTGTACCCTCTACTTGAACATGGTGCTTTATGCTTCATATTATTATCCAATGATGTGTTGCCATCCTATGATGTCTGAGTAGATTTTCGTTGTCCTATCGGTGGTTGATGAATTGCTAAGATTGATTTAATTTGCTTGTGGTCATGTTGTTGTCCTTTGGTTCCCATCATATGAGCGCGCGCGTGGATCACACCATAGGGTTAGTTGTATGTTGATAGGACTATGTATTGGAGGGCAAGAGTGACAGAAGCTTCAACCTAGCATAGAAATTGATGCATACGAGATTGAAGGGGGACCAATATATCTTAATGCTACGGTTGGGTTTTACCTTAATGAACATTAGTAGTTGCGGACGCTTGCTAATAGTTCCAATCATAAGTGCATAGAATTCCAAGTCAGGGTTGACATACTAGCAGTGGCCTCTCCCACAAAAAACTTGCTATCAGTCTAGTAAAGTAGGCAGTTGCATAGGGACAATTTCGCAACTCCTACCACCACTTTTTCACAGTCGCTATACTAACATTATTGCTTCTTTACCTAAACAGCCCCTACTTTTTATTTACGTGCACTTTATATTCTCGCAAACCTATCCAAAAACACCTACAAAGTACTTCTAGTTTCATACTTGTTCTAGGTAAAGCAAACGTTAAGCGTGCATAGAGTTGTATCGGTGGTCGATAGAACTTGAGGGAAAATTTGTTCTACCTTTAGCTCCTCGTTGGGTTCGACACTCTTACTTATCGAAAGAGGCTACAATTGATCCCCTATACTTGTGGGCTATCAAGACATTTTTCTAGTGCCATTGCCAGAGAGCAATTGCGTGGGGTGAATATACTCGTGTGTGCTTGTTTGCTTTATCACTAAGTAATTTTTATTTGTTGTTCTTAGTTGTTTTCTATCTTTAGTTATGGGTAGGAAACGCAAAATACCAAAAACATTAGTTGTACCTACTGAACCAATGGTTAAAGAACCACTCAAAATATATCACACTACTGAAGCTTTTTACTTGGATCATCTTTGATCCCTGTGTGCTCGTGCTAAAACCCCAACTAGCTTAGTTGAGGGCAAATCTTTAGATGAACATGCTTGTTATGTGCGACACTGCTTATCTCAAAAAGGGAAACTTTTACTGGATCAAATCCATCGTTTGCAATGCTATGCTTGGAATTTATGTGAAATATATGATGTTAGTTGTTGTTCTGAAAACCCTAAGAAACACCTTCCTTACCAATGTGAGTTTAGTGATAATGGAATCGTATCTTCGTATGCTAAGAGTGTTTATAATTACTATGATGTTCAACAAATTGAAGAATTTGTTGCTTTTAAGGGTGCTTATGAAATTGATTCTTTGATTGAAAAGTATGATGCTACTCTTTACAAATCTGAAAAATTTGCCATACTTAAATATTGTTATGATAATTATGCTTCTAATGCCTATGTTAAACCATATATTGAGGACTCCTCCATTGTCCAAGAAGATACTAGTATTTTGCAGGAGTCTATGGAAGAAGAAACTGTGAGCTCATTAGATGAAAAAGATGATGAGGAGAGCGAAGAACAAAAGGAGGAAGATCGGATTAGCTACCCGTGCCCACCTTCTAATGAGAATAACTCTTCAACTCATACATTGTTTAATTTCCCTCCGTGCTTACCAAAGGATGAATGCTATGATGATTGTTATGATCCCGTTGATTCTTTTGAAATATCCCTTTTTGATGATGCTTGCTATGCTTGAGGCCAAGATGCCAATATGAATTATGCTTATGGAGATGAACTTTCTATAGTTCCTTATGTTAAACATGAAATTGTTGCTATTGCATCCACACATGATAGTCCCATTATCTTTCTGAATTCTCCCGACTACACTATATCAGAGAAGTTTGCCCTTATTAAGGATTATATTGATGGGTTGCGTTTCACTACTACACATGATGATTTTGATAGATATAATATGCATGTTCTTGCTGCTCCTACTTGCAATTATTATGAGAGATGAACTACATCTCCGCCTCTTTATGTTTCCAACACGAAAAAAATGCAAGAAACTGTTTATACTATGCATTGGCCTTTACTTTGTGTGCATGAATTATTCTTTTATGACATGACGATGCATAGGAAGAGAGTTAGATTTCGTCATTACATGATATATGTTACTTTCTGATCACTACTAAATTACAAATCATTGTTGATTCAAATTGTCTTTGATATACCTTGGGATCCGGGTGGATTCATTACTTGAGCACTATATGTCTAGCTTAATGGCTTTAAAGAAAGCACTGCCAGGGAGACAACCCGGAAGTTTTAGAGAGTCATTTATTTCTATTGAGTTCTTTTATAAAGTTTAAAAACAAAAAAATAAAGAGGGGAACCTAAAACTTTTTCGAAAAGAAAAGCGAAAGTGAGAAAGACGAGCATTGTTAAAATGGGAGCTAGCCTTGAACTTTGTTCATGCCCATGGAAACTTTGAGACCCTTGATTATAGAAACTTTTCAAAAAAAATAATTATCCCCTTGTACAACTCCTTTGTATTATAAAAATAATGTGCCAAGGTTTGCCTTTAGAATGTTTACAATGCTTGTTGGTTTGTACGGTGCAGGACAGAAACTTTGGCTGTAGTGCGCGATGTTACATTTTTTACTGGAACGTCAAATGGTTCTGAAACTTTTTGCACTCTCCTTCTATACAACCTTTTTATTTTTCCTAATTTTTGCAGAATTTTCGAAGTACCAGAGATATGGTGAATGTTCAGATTACTACAGACTGTCCTGTTTAAGGCTGATTCTGTTTTTGATGCACAGTTTGCTTGTTTTGATGAAACTATCAATTTCTATCAGTGGATTAAGCCATGAAAAAGTTATATTACAGTAGCTACAATGAAAAAACAAAATATGAATTGGTTTACAATAGTAATTAGGGTAGTGATTTGCTTTATTATACTAACGGATCTTACCGAGCTTTCTGTTGAGTTTTGTGTGATTGAAGTTTTCAAGTTTTGGAGAGATCACGATGGATGAAGGAATAAGGAGTGGCAAGAGCCTATGCTTGGGGGTGCCTAGGGAACCCCAAGTAAATATTCAAGGACTCCCAAGAAACCAAGCTTGGGGATGCCCCGGAAGGCATCCCCTCTTTCTTCTAACAATCATCGGTAATTTCACTTGGAGCTATATTTTTATTCGTCACATGATATGCGTAAATCTTGGAGCGTCTTTTGCATTTAGTTTCCACTTTTATTTTATGCACCATGCTGGTATGAGATAGTCTTTGTTGATTTACAGAATTCTCAATGCACTTCACTTATATCTTTTGAGTATGGCTTTACAAAATGCTTCATGTGCTTCACTTATATCATTTGAAGTTTGGATTGCCTGTTTCCCTACACATAGAAAACCGCCATTTTTAGAATGCTCTTTTGCTTCACTTATATTTGCTAGAGCGTGGGCATATCTTTTGTAGAAAGAATTAAACTCTCTTGCTTCACTTATATCTATTCAGAGAGATGACAGGAACTGGTCATTCACATGGTTAGTCATAAAATCCTACATAAAACTTGTAGATCACTGAATATGATATGTTTGATTCCTTGGAATAGTTTTGCGATATAAAGATGGTGATATTAGAGTCATGCTAGTGGGTAGTTGTGGATTGTAGAAATACTTGTGTTGAAGTTCATGATTCCCGTAGCATGCACGTATGGTGAACCGTTATGTGATGAAGTCGGAGCATGAGGTATTTATAGATTGTCTTCCTTATGAGTGGCGGTCGGGGACGAGCAATGGTCTTTTCCTACGAATCTATCCCCTAGGAGCATGCGTGTAGTACTTTTTTCGATGACTAATATATTTTTGCAATAAGTATGTGAGTTTTTTATGACTAATGTTGAGTCCATGGATTATACGCACTCTCACCCTTTCTTCATTGCTAGCCTCTTCGGTACCATGCATTGCCCTTTCTCATAACTTTTGTAGAAAGAATTAAACTCTCTTGCTTCACTTATATCTATTCAGAGAGATGACAGGAACTGGTCATTCACATGGTTAGTCATAAAATCCTACATAAAACTTGTAGATCACTGAATATGATATGTTTGATTCCTTGGAATAGTTTTGCGATATAAAGATGGTGATATTAGAGTCATGCTAGTGGGTAGTTGTGGATTGTAGAAATACTTGTGTTGAAGTTCATGATTCCCGTAGCATGCACGTATGGTGAACCGTTATGGGTAGTTGTGGATTGTAGAAATACTTGTGTTGAAGTTCATGATTCCCGTAGCATGCACGTATGGTGAACCGTTATGTGATGAAGTCGGAGCATGAGGTATTTATAGATTGTATTCCTTATGAGTGGCGGTCGGGGACGAGCAATGGTCTTTTCCTACCAATCTATCCCCTAGGAGCATGCGTGTAGTACTTTTTTTGATGACTAATATATTTTTGCAATAAGTATGTGAGTTTTTTATGACTAATGTTGAGTCCATGGATTATACGCACTCTCACCCTTTCTTCATTGCTAGCCTCTTGGGTACCATGCATTGCCCTTTCTCACCTCGAGAGTTGGTGCAAACTTCGCCGGTGCATCCAAACCCCGTGATACGATACGCTCTATCACACATAAGCCTCCTCATATCTTCCTCAAAACAGCCACCATACATACCTATTATGGAATTTCCATAGCCATTCTGAGATATATTGCCATGCAACTTCCATCATCATCATATACATGACTTGAGTATTTATTGTCATATTGCTTTGCAAGATCATAAGATAGCTAGCATGATGTTTTCATGGCTTGTCCGTTTTTTTATGTCATTGCTACGCTAGATCATTGCACATCTCGATACACCGCTGGAGGCATTCATATAGAATCATGCCTTTATTCTAGTATCGAGTTTTAATATTGAGTTGTAAGTAAATAAAAGTGTGATGATCATCATTATTAGAACATTGTCCCATGTGAGGTTACCAAAATGAAAGATGCCAAAGAAGCCCAAATAAAAAAAGGCCAAATAAGCACACAAAAAAACAAAAAAATGAGATAAAAAGAGAGAAGGGACAATGTTACTATCCTTTTACCACACTTGTGCTTCAAAGTAGCACCATGTTCTTCATATAGAGAGTCTCATTGAGTTATCACTTTCATATACTAGTGGGAATTTTCATTATAGAACTTGGCTTGTATATTTCGATGATGGGCTTCATCAAATGCCCGAGGTCTTCATGAGCAAGCAAGTTGGATGCACACCCACTTAGTTTCAGTTTGAGCTTTCATACACTTATAGCTCTTAGTGCATCTGTTGCATGGAAATCCCTACTCCTCACATTGACATCAATTGATGGGCATATCCATAGCCCGTTGGTTAGCCGCATCGATGTGAGACTTTCTCGTTTTTTTTGTCTTCTCCACACAAACTCCACCATCATATTCTATTCCACCCATAGTGCTATGTCCATGGCTCATGCTCATGTATTGCGTGAAAGTTGAAAAGGTTTGAGAACGTCAAAAGTATGAAATAATTCCTTGGCTTGTCATCGGGGTTGTTCATGATTTGAATATTTTGTGTGGTGAAGATGGAGTATAGCCAGACCATATGATTTCGTAGGGATAACTTCCTTTGGCCATGTTATTTTGAAAAGACAAGATTGCTTTATTAGTATGCTTGAAGTATTATTGTGTTAATGTCAAATGATAGACTATTGCTTTGAATCACTCGTGTCTTAATATTCATGCCATGATTAGATTACATGATCAAGATTATGCTAGGTAGCATTCCACATCAAAAAATATCTTTTTTATCATTTACCTACTCGAGGACGAGCAGGAATTAAGCTTGGGGATGCTGATACGTCTTCATTGTATCTATAATGTTTTATTGTTCCATGCCAATATTCTACAACTTTCGTATACTTTTGGCAACTTTTTATACTATTTTTGGGACTAACATATTGATCCAGTGCCTAGTGTCAGTTGCTGTTTGTTGCATGTTTTTTGTTTCGCAGTAAATCCTTATCAAACGGAGTCCAAACGGGATAAAAACTAACAGAGATTTTTTGGAATATATGTGATTTTTGGGAAGAAAATCAACACGAGACGATGCCCGAGGGGGCCACGAGGCAGGGGGCGCGCCCCAGGGGGTCAGGCGCGCCCTGTGCCCTGGTGGCCACCCCGTAAGGCAGTTGATTCCCTTCTTTCGCCGCAAGAAATCTAATATCCGTATAGAGATCGTGTCCAAAATTCAGCCCAATCGGAGTTACAGATCTCTGGGAATTTAAGAAACGGTGAAAGGGCATAATTAGAGAACGCGGAAATAGAGAGAGACAGAGAGACAGATCCAATCTCGTTGGGGCTCTCGCCCCTCCCACGCCATGGAGACCATGGACCAGAGGGGAAACCCTTCTCCCATCTAGGGAGAAGGTCAAGGAAGAAGAAGAAGGAGGGGGGCTCTCTCCTCCTCGCTTCCAGTGGCGCCAGAACGCCGCCGGGGGCCATCATCATCACCGCAATCTTCACCAACACATACGGCATCTTCACCAACATCTCCATCACCTTTCCCCCTCTATCTACAGCGGTCCACTCTCCTGCAACCCGCTGTACCCTCTACTTGAACATGGTGCTTTATGCTTCATATTATTATCCAATGATGTGTTGCCATCCTATGATGTCTGGGTAGATTTTCGTTGTCCTATCAGTGGTTGATGAATTGCTATGATTGATTTAATTTGCTTGTGGTTATGTTGATGTCCTTTGGTTCCCATCATATGAGCGTGCGCGTGGATCACACCATAGGGTTAGTTGTATGTTGATAGGACTACGTATTGGAGGGAAAGAGTGACAGAAGCTTCAACCTAGCATAGAAATTGATGCATACGGGATTGAAGGGGGGCCAATATATCTTAATGTTATGGTTGGGTTTTACGTTAATGAATGTTAGTAGTTGCGGACGCTTGCTAATAGTTCCAATCATAAGTGCATAGAATTCCAAGGCAGGGATGACATGCTAGCAGTGGCCTCTCCCACATAAAACTTGTTATCGGTCTAGTAAAGTAGTCAATTGCTTAGGGACAATTTCGCAACTCCTACCACCACTTTTCCACACTCGCTATACTAACTTCATTGCTTCTTTACCTAAACAACCCCTAATTTTTTTACGTGCACTTTATATTCTTGCAAACCTATCCAAAAACACCTACAAAGTACTTCTAGTTTCATACTTGTTCTAGGTAAAGCAAACGTTAAGCGTGCGTAGAGTTGTATCGGTGGTCGATAGAACTTGAGGGAATATTTGTTCTACCTTTAGCTCCTCGTTGGGTTCGACACTCTTACTTATCGAAAGAGGCTACAATTGATCCCCTATACTTGTGGGTTATCACTCCTACAGTCGAAACGGGGTCTTATTGACCGGGAGGGGTGTGACGTACCACAAAACAGAGGAAACGGACTTGTGTTGGAGCGCTACGGTCGAAACTGGGGTCCTGTTCATCGGGAGGGGTGTGGCGTACCGCAAAACAGGACTCCACGGGATATTGTTCATCTCCACCGTCGAACTCCTCCAGCCTCCATGGGCTACTGTTCATCCACCGTCGACCTCCTCCAGCCTCCACCTGTGACTGTGCATCAACGAGCTCCTGTTCATCCAGCCTCCACCGCGTGCTCCTCCACCGGCTACTATTCAACCAGCCCTCTCCACGGGGGTCCTATTCAACCACCCCTCCATGGGCTACTGTTCATCCAGCCCTCCACGGGCTACTGTTCAACCAGCCCTCCACCGGCTACTGTTCAACCACCATATATGGGGTCCTGTTCATCCAACCCTCCACGGGGTCATGTTCATCCACTGGCTCGATGGATCGGGGTACTTTTCATCTAGCGGTAATGGCCTCTACTACCGCGGGTTCCTGTTCATCCAACCCCCACCAGGAACTGTTCATCCAAACCCCCCAATAACGATCACTGTTCATCCAGAGGCAGCATCAATCGGCTTCAGTTAGTAGAAGTAGCAAAGGAATCGCTCGATCGGGTTCAGTTAACAACCATCGATCATTGCTCGGGTTCAGTAACACGTAGCCTACAGTGCAATCGCTCGGGTTCTGTTAGAGCCCAACGCCTCGCTCGGGTTCAGTTAGACCGCAACGCCTTGCACACACGCGCGTACGTACGAGAGAAACATGCATCGCTCGGCCCTCGACCAGCCACCGTAACCGGGAACTCCCCGATATTTTCCTCGCCCTCTCTTCTACCACGGTTTTTTTCCGTCATGGATGGCCCAAAGAATGTGATGCAGCTGCGTCTCCGGCCTGCCCAGGACGAAAAGCCCATTTTCTGTCACGATTTTTGTCATAGAAGTAGGACCCCACCACATCTATGATGATACCGAGTTTGGTCACAATTATTGTCATAGAAGTGTCATAAGTATGACAGAAAAAAATTGTTCAGCCCAAAATGTCACGGATGTGTCTTTTTTTTTGTAGTGCTAGTGTATTAAGTTCATGGAGAAATGGAGTAATGCAATAAGAACGATGTCATGATGTAGACAAGATCTATCTATGTAGAGATAGACCCCATTGTTTTATCCTTAGTAGCAACGATACATATGTGTCGTTTCCCTTTCTGTCACTGGGATCAAGCACCGTAAGATCGAACCCACTACAAAGCACCTCTTCCCATTGCAAGATAAATAGATCAAGTTGGCCAAACAAAACCCAAATATCAGAGAAGAAATACGAGGCTATAAGCAATCATGCATATAAGAGATCAAAGAAACTCAAATAACTTTCATGGATATAAAAAGATAGATCTGGTCAGAAACTCAAAGTTCATCGGATCCCAACAAACACCCCGCAAAAGAGTTACATCATATGGATCTCCAAGAGACCATTGTATTGAGAATAGAGAGAGAGAGAGAAAGAGAGATGAAGCCATCTAGCTACTAACTACAGACCTGAAGGTCTACAAAGAACTACTCATGCATCATCGGAGAGGCACCAATGGAGGTGGTGAACCCCATCCGAGATGGTGTCTAGATTGGATCTGGTGGTTCTAGACTCTGCGGCGGCTGGATGAATATTTCGTCGACACCTCTAGGGTTTCTCAAATATTGGGGTATTTATAGAGCAAAGAGGTGGTCCAAGGGGCACCCGAGGTGGGCACAACCCACCAGGGCATGCCAAGGCTTCCTGGCGCGCCCTGGTGGGTTGTGCCCCCCTCGTGGCACCCCCCCCCAGGCACAGCCAGGGCCCGTTGTGTTCCTTCTGGCCCATAAAAATTCTCCTTAAAGTTTCGGGGCATCTGGACTACGTTTGATATTGATTTTCTGTGATGTAAAAAACATGGAAAAAACAGCAACTAGCATTTGGCACTATGTCAATAGGTTTGTACCAAAAATGATATAAAATTACTATAAAATGATTATAAAACATCCAAGATTATTAATATAACAGCATGGAACAATTAAAAATTATAGATATGTTGGAGACGTATCAACTAGTAGTGTTGATTACATCTTGTAGTTGATTACTATATGGTTTATTTGGTGGAAGATTATATGTTTAGATCCAATATTCTATTTAATACCCCTCTGATCTTGAGCATGATTATCATTTGTGAGTAGTTACTTTTGTTCTTGAGGTCACGGGAGAAGTCATGTTGCAAGTAATCATGTGAACTTGATATGTGTTCGATATTTTGATATTATGTATGGTGTGATTCCCTTGGTGTTGTCATGTGAACGTCGACTACATGAAACTTCACCATATTTGGGCCTAAGGGAATGAATTGTGTAGTAGCAATTAGATGATGGGTTGCGAGAGTGACAGAAGCTTAAACCCCAGTTTATGCGCTATTCCATAAGGGACCGATTGGATCCAAAAGTTTAATGCTATGGTTAGAATTTATTCTTAATACTTTTCTCATAGTTGCAGATGCTTGCGGGAGGGTTAATCATAAGTAGGAGGTTTGTTTAAGTAAGAACAGCACCTAAGCACCGGTCCACCCACATATCAAATTATCAAAGTATCAAACATGAATTAAACCAACATGATGAAAGTGACTAGATGAAAATCCGTGTACCCTTAAGAACGCTTTGATTATCATATTTATTCTTAATAATCTTCTCGTAGTTGCGGATGCTTGCGGGAGGGTTAATCATAAGTAGGAGGTTTGTTCAAGTAAGAGCAACACCTAAGCACCGGTCCACCCACATATCAAATTATCAAAGTACTGAACACGAATTAAACCAACATCATGAAAGTGACTAGATGAAAATCCTGTGTACTCTCAAGAACGCTTTGCTTATCATAAGAGACCGTTTTGGTCTGTCCTTTGCCTCAAAAGGATTGGGCTATCTTGCTGCACTTTTGTTACTACTATCGCTACTTGCCCGTTACAAATTATCTTGCTATCAAACTACTCAGTTACTTACAATTTCAGCACTTGCACGCATTACCTTACTGAAAACCACTTGTCATTTACTGTTGCTCCTTGTTGGGTTTGACACTCTTACTTATTGAAAAGAGCTACAACTGATCCCCTATACTTGTGGGTCATCACACTGCTTAATTAATTGGGTGTTATACAACATCGTACCTCATGTTTGTGTTGTGACAATTTGGGAGCAACCTATCTCTCTGCTAACCCAGTCTTTCATGGCAGAACTAAACATATTGAGATTAATTTTCATTTTGTACAAGAAAGAGTTGCAGAGAAGAAGCTATACATCAGGTTTATTCCATCCAAAGATCAGGTACCAGATGGTTTCACTAAAGCTTTATCAGTCAGGCCATTTGAAGAATTCAAGAGAAATCTTAACATAGGATAGTTTAGATTAAGGGAGGGTGTAAGATAGATATGAGTTTAAACATTGTAACCTCAACATCCTATCTCTATCTCTCCCTCATGTATCTGTCTCTGTAACTACCGAATCCTAGTGAACGGTATCTTCCTTGTAAACCACAACAGGGGTTGTTCATGTCCACGGTCAGTATAAACCACGCGGCTCCTCTCACGAGGAGTAGAAACACTTCCATCTGACATATGTATGTGTCGCACCGTCATGGATTGAATTTTTCATCCAACGGAATCCCTTGTTATGAGTCTGGCCCCAAATCGAAATATGTCATCCGCACCCTTCCTTGTTTTACTTTTTATCTTTTTTTATACACCCCCTATAACATTTTATAAGACGTTTTTAGATTCCATGTGAGTGTCAAAAAACGTCTTATATTGTGTTACGAAGGGAGTACATTTTATCCTTTGTCCTTTGTTGGAGTTTCGCCGCTTCATCTTGTCGTGCCACCGCTAAGCCACCTTTCTTGGATCTCGCTTGGTTCCTCCATTGCATGGGTACCCTCCCCCACCGATGTCCCAAGTTGTGCATGCCATGTGTTTGCCGACATGCCATATGGCATATTTTGATGTTTTCATTCTTCATTCAGGAAAGCTTGACCATGGAATACTATTACAATGTTCATAGATTCCATATTTGAATGTGTTTATGAGTAAATGAATTTTCCTATTTGAGGTTTTGTGTTGGAGACGTTTTTAAGTAGCGTAGGGCATCTCCAATGCCGACCCTTCAACTGGACACACTATTTGTTCATGGATTGGCCCGCAGACACGGATATGGAAGCCGGACATCCAACCATGTCCCCTAAATGTTCGTCATATTGTTTTTTTTAAGTCTGCAACAATAAGCATAGGAAATAGCACAATTCATCCATTAATAACTTTCAAATATCCATAGTACAGCAATATTTCAAATGTAAATGTTTGAGATAACCGGATGTTCAACAAATTTCCGAGTTCATCGATTCCAAATTCAACGATACTCAAGTCTATCCATGACTGCCTTGCTTGGGCCTTCGAGTTTATCCACCGGTGTCAGGAATCCAAAAAATAAATCATCTTGCTTAAACTTTACTTTGCCAAAGTGTTTGATACTATTGATCATGAGGCCATGATCCAAATCATGCAACAAATGGGATTTGATGCCAAATAGATCCAATGGATTAGATGCATCTTTTCATCTGGGAAATCATCAATCTTACTGAATGGAGTTCCTAGACGTCAATTCCCTGCAATTGTGGTGTTCGTCAAGGGGACCCTATGTCCCCTCTGATCTTTGTGCTTGCGGCAGAACTTCTTCAAGCTGTCATCAATGATGCAACAAGCAAACAGTTGATAACGCACCTGATCAATGATAGTAGCACCACGGACTATCCAGTGATCCAGTACGTGGATGATACCCTAATCATCATGCCAGAATGTCCCCTGCAGGCGGCTCAAATGAAGAAAATACTCACTGACTACGCTGACTCGATTGGTCTTCGCATCAATTTTCAGAAGTCCATGATTGTTCCCATCAATGCAGCTCCAGACCTCACTCAAAGGCTCGCGTCCATCTTTGGGTGCAGCATAGCGACCATGCCATTTACTTACCTAGGGTTGCCTCTTGGAACCACCAGACCATCGGTACAAGACCTCACCCTAATGGTATGCAGGGCAGAGCGCAAAATTACAGCAAGAATGCTGCTTATGTCATATGCTGGGAAGCTAGCCCTTGCCAATTCACTCATCACCTCACTGGCCATCTTTGCTATGGGGACAGTCATATTGCCCCCCAAGATTGTGGAACAGTTGGACAAGATTAGACGCCAATGCTTATGGCGCAAGAAAACTGATTCCGGAGTCAAGTGTAACTCTTTGGCAGCCTGGGATATGATATGTCGACCCAAAAGGCACGGAGGGCTAGGAGTGTCGAATCTACGTATCCAGAACGACGCCATGTTGTTAAAATTCATGCATAAATTCTACAACCACCATGATATACCCTGGGTGAAATTGATCAGGACCAACCACTACACCGGCGTAATCCCGCATGCAGTTGAACCATGTGGCTTGTTTTGGTGGCGCGATGTGATGTAGCTTAGCCGAATATTCAGAGGAATCACAACGGTTCAAATTAGAGCAGGTGACACGGCCTTGTTCAGGCCGTGGCAGAGGCGGCAGCTGCTGATTCCTTTGCTGTTGCGGTCGTGTGCCTCGTCCGGTGCACATGTTGCGGCTGGACCTCTTGCCGCTGCACGGCCTTGCCGGACACCCCCTTACGGGGACCTCTTCGCATGAAGAGCTGACCTGCAGAAGGACACATTTCTTCTTCCCCGGGAGTGGGGGCTCCTCGTGCGACACCTCTTCAGCTGCCTCTTCAGTAGTCTGTTTGACTGTCTCTCCAACAGAAGGGCCCCCGGCAGCGGCGCCACAGTGCTCTCCGGCAGGCTCCCCTCTCTTGGCAAAATCCACCTATGTGTTGGCTTCATCTTCCACAAAGCCAATGTTGCTGGCCTCCTTGGCAAGGGTTGCCTCCTCTGCCCTGCTGGCGATGTACGCCACTTCTTCATCGGTGGTGGGGCGGATGAGATTCGTTTCTTCTCGGATGGCCCTCTCCGACAAGTTGTCAAAGAACTCTTGCACCCGCTCCGCCTCTGGCTCGGCCCAGGTCTGATCCAGGCCATGGGCGTTGAATACCGGCATCACGGCGATGATTGAGGTCAGGGCGGAGTTGTTTCACAAGGGGATCACGCCCGTCGGCAACCTGAGCGACTTGTCGGCCTTGTCGGCCTTGAGGTGGAACAACTTTTGGCAGAGAGCCGCATGCTGCATGACCGTCAGGTTGTTGTTCAGGCCGGGGCGTAGCCTCATGATGTCTGCCAGGTTCCGGTACTTCCAAGGTAGCCTCCACTTGGTATGCAGAGGGGCGATGCGGCGGCGGAGGAAGTCGACCCCAATCATCTCGATTGTGAGCCCGGCAGCCTTGAGGCAATGGATCCTGGTGGTTGCAACTGTGAGCTTCCCGTCTTGAGGGTCGAGGTCGCCCCAATCGTCGCCACAGACCAGTTTCGTCTGTCGGGGCATACAGAACGGCTACGAGTCCTTCTCCACAATCCAGAACCACTTGCCCTGCCATTCGTCTCACTTCTCGCAGTGGGCCCCATCTGGGTACGTCTTCATGCTCAATGCCCTTAGGATTCAGGTGACGCAGCCAGAAAGGGCCCCTCTTGGCTGGATGCGGGGGACGAAGTAATGTCGAAAGAGAGCCGTATCGGGGACCACCCCAACGAAGTTCTCACATAGGTGGGCGAAGGTGGTCGTACACGCCACAACATTCGGCGTGAAGTCCAAGATATGGAAACCGAATGTGTACATGATATCAATGAATAAATCTGAAAATGGGGGGCAGAGCCCGCAGTAGAAGTAATTGACAAAGAAAGGGAATTTATCTGGGGTGGGCTCGGTGTGAGAAGCTGGGATGACGCGGGTAGCAGGGTGCCCCATCGTCGCTCTCCCCCACATGCACAGATACCGCTCCTTTAGAGCACATGCATCGAGCATCGGGGCAAAGACGACGTTCTCCCTTCACATCTTCACCCAACTCGCTCTCCGGCACCTCTTTGGGATCGCTCACCTTGGGCGCCTCCTTGCCCTTGCTCGACTTGGGCGCCATGAGAGGCTGCAGAGGAGCGGGAGGACGAGGATGGTAAGAGCGCAGGGGCGGCGAATGGATGAGGAGGGTCTGTTTCGGGCTCAAGGAGGAAGATAACGGTGGTTCCTAGATTGGAAAGTGCGAAGGGGTAAATGAGCAGTGACCCTACGGATTCCTCTTTTTATGGGGAAGACGCGGGGTTGCCTCTTTACTGTTCGATGTGAAGGCGTTTCGCAGGTGGGCTGCTACTGCGACCGTTCCACGCACGACCCCCACGTCGCGCACTCAATGCAGATCATGGGGAAGCGCAGTAGACGAGATGATTACAGCGGTTAACCCCTGCCACATGTGCCCGCGCACTATTTGGGCCTAGCCCAACAACGCATCGCACCCATGTGTGTGGCCCAAGCCCGGGGGCTCCTATCGGTGTACTAAAGTTTGTGCCCTTTGGTACCCCTTACTTGTGCACGGGCAGTTGCAGCCGCACCTGCAGCAAGGCTTGACGGGGGCAGCTAGAGGTGAAATACAAGGCGACCAAGACGGCATCCGAGCCAATAATCAGAGAGCAGAAGACAAGCTGGACCCCCGACAAGATACTTGCTGGGATGGCTCGGGAAGCCCCGGCAAGATCCTTCTCGGGATAGTTTGCAAAGTGCTACCTCTTGAGCACTGCGTTGGTTTTCCCTTGAAGAGGAAAGGGTGATGCAGCAAAGTAGCGTAAGTATTTCCCTCAGTTTTTGAGAACCAAGGTATCAATCCAGTAGGAGGCCACGCACGAGTCCCTCGCACCTACACAAACAAATAAAATCCTCACAACCAACGCAATAAAGGGGTTGTCAATCCCTTCACGGTCACTTACGAAAGTGAGATCTGATAGATATGATAAGATAATATTTTTGCTATTTTTATGATAAAGATGCAAAGTAAATTAAGCAAAATACAAACGGCAGAAGAAATAGCTTGTTGACGGAATATTAATATGATGGAAAATAGACCCGGGGCCATAGGTTTCACTAGTGGCTTCTCTCGAGAGCATAAGTATTACGGTGGGTAAACAAATTACTGTTGAGCAATTGACAAAATTGAGCATAGTTATGAGAATATCTAGGTATGATCATGTATATAGGCATCATGTCCGAGACAAGTAGACCGACTCATGCCTCCATCTATTACTATTACTCCACACATCGACCGCTATCCAGCATGCATCTAGAGTATTAAGTTCAAAAGAACAAAGTAATGCATTAAGTAAGATGACATGATGTAGAGGAATAAACTCATGCAATATGTTATAAACCTCATCTTGTTATCCTCGATGGCAACAATACAATACGTGCCTTGCTGCCCCTACTGTCACTGGGAAAGGACACCGCAAGATTGAACCCAAAGCTAAGCAGTTCTCCCATTGCAAGAAAGATCAATCTAGTAGGCCAAACCAAACTGATAATTCGATGAGACTTGCAAAGATAACCAATCATACATAAAAGAATTCAGAGAAGATTCAAATATTGTTCATAGATAAACTTGATCATAAACCCACAATTCATCGGTCTCAACAAACACACCGCAAAACAAGATTACATCGAATAGGTCTCCACAAGAGAGGGGGAGAACATTGTATTGAGATCCAAAAAGAGAGAAGAAGCCATCTAGCTAATAACTATGGACCCGAAGGTCTGAAGTAAACTACTCACACATCATCAGAGAGGCTATGGTGTTGATGTAGAAGCCCTCTGTGATCGATGCCCCCTCTAGCGGAGCTCCGGAAAAGGCCCCAAGATGGGATCTCACGGGTACAGAAGGTTGCGGCGGTGGAATTAGGTTTTTGACTCCGTATCTGGTAGTTTGGGGGTACGTAGGTATATATAGGAGGAAGGAGTACGTCGGTGGAGCAACATGGGCCCCACGAGGGTGGATGGCGCGCCTGGGGGGTAGGCGCGCCCTCCTACCTCGTGCCTTCCTCGTAGCTTTCTTGACGTAGGGTCCAAGTCCTCTGGATCACGTTCGTTCCAAAAATCACGTTCCCGAAGGTTTCATTCCGTTTGGACTCCGTTCGATATTTTTTTCTGCGAAACTCTGAAATAGGCAAAAAAACAGCAATTCTGGGCTGGGCCTCCGGTTAGTAGGTTAGTCCCAAAAATAATATAAAAGTGTATAATAAAGCCCAATAATGTCCAAAACAGAATATAATATAGCATGGAACAATAAAAAATTATAGATACGTTGGAGACGTATCAAGCATCCCCAAGCTTAATTCCTGCTCGTCCTCGAGTAGGTAAATGATAAAAACAGAATTTTTGATGTGGAATGCTACTTGGCATAATTTCAATGTAATTCTCTTAATTGTGGTATGAATATTCAGATCCGAAAGATTCAAGACAAAAGTTTAATATTGACATAAAAATAATAATACTTCAAGCATACTAACTAAGCAATTATGTCTTCTCAAAATAACATGGCCAAAGAAAGTTATCCCTACAAAATCATATAGTCTGGCTATGCTCTATCTTCACCACACAAAGTATTTAAATCATGCACAACCCCGATGACAAGCCAAGCAATTGTTTCATACTTTTGGTGTTCTCAAACTTTTTCAACCTTCATGCAATACATCAGCGTGAGCCATGGACATAGCACTATATGTGGAATAGAATGGTGGTTGTGGAGAAGACAAAAAGGGAGAAGATAGTCTCACATCAACTAGGCGTATCAACGGGCTATGGAGATGCCCATTAATAGATATCAATGTGAGTGAGTAGGGATTGCCATGCAACAGATGCACTAGAGCTATGAGTATATGAAAGCTCAACAAAAGGAACTAAGTGGGTGTGCATCCAACTCGCTTGCTCACGAAGACCTAGGACATTTTTAGGAAGCCCATCATTGGAATATACAAGCCAAGTTCTATAATGAAAAATTCCCACTAGTATATGAAAGTGATATCATAGGAGACTCTCTATCATGAAGATCATGCTGCTACTTTGAAGCACAAGTGTGGTAAAAGGATAGTAGCATTGTCCCTTCTCTCTTTTTCTCTCATTTTTTATTTTTTTTATTTGGGCCTTTTATCTCTCTTTTTTATGGCCTCTTTTTTTTATTTAGTCCGGAGTCTCATCCCGACTTGTGGGGAAATCATAGTCTCCATCATCATTTCCTCACTTGGGACAATGCTCTAAAAATGATGATCATCACACTTTTATTTACTTACAACTCAACAATTACAACTCAATACTTAGAACAAAATATGACTCTATGTGAATGCCTCCGGCGGTGTACCGGGATATACAATGAATCAAGAGTGACATGTATGAAAGAATTATGAATGGCGGCTTTGCCACAAATACAATGTCAACTACATGATCATACAAAGCAATATGACAATGATGGTGCGTGTCATAATAAACAGAACGGTGGTAAGTTGCATGGCAATATATCTCGGAATGGCTATGCAAATGCCATGATAGGTAGGTATGGTGGCTGTTTTGAGGAAGGTATTTCGTGGGTTTATGATACCGGCGAAAAGTGCGCGGTATTAGAGAGGCTAGCAATGGTGGAAGGAAGAAAGTGCGTATAATCCATGGACTCAACATTATTCATAAAGAACTCATATACTTATTACAAAAATCTACAAGTTATCGAAGCAAAGTATTACGCGCATGCTCTTAGGGGGATAGATTGGTAGGAAAAGACCATCGCTCGTCCCCGACCGCCACTCATAAGGAAGACAATCAATAAATAAATCATGCTCCGACTTCATCACATAACGGTTCACCATACGTGCATGCTACAGGAATCACAAACTTTAACACAAGTATTTCTCAAATTTAAAACTACTCAACTAGCATGACTCTAATGTCACCATCTCCATATCTCAAAACAATTATCAAGTATCAAACTTCTCATAGTATTCAACACACTTCATAAGAAAATTATTTTTTTACTAATCTTGAATGCCTATCATGATTAAAACAAATTACCACGCTGTTTTGTAGGACTCTCAAAATAATCTAAGTGAATCATGAGAGAACAATTGTTTCTATAAAACAAATCCACCACCGTGCTCTAAAAGATATAAGTGAAGCACTAGAGCAAAAACTATATAGCTCGAAAGATATAAGTGAAGCACATAGAGTATTCTAATAATTTTCAAATCATGTGAGTCTCTCTCAAAATGTGTGTACAGCAAGGATGATTGTGGTAAACTAACAAATAAAGACTCAAATAATACAAGACGCTCCAAGCATAACACATATCATGTCGTGAATAAAAATATAGCTCCAAGTAAAGTTACCGATGGAAGTAGACGAAAGAGGGGATGCCTTCCGGGGCATCCCCAAGCTTTGGCTTTTAGGTGTCCTTAAATTATCTTGGGGTGCCATGGGAATCCCCAAGCTTAGGTTCTTGCCACTCCTTGTTCCATAATCCATCAAATCTTTTACCCAAAACTTGAAAACTTCACAACACAAAACTTAAAGTAGAAAATCTCGTGAGCTCCGTTAGCGAAAGAAAACAAAACACCACTTCAAGGTACTGTAATGAACTCATTATTTATATATATTGGTGTTAAACCTACTGTATTGCAACTTATCTATGGTTTATAATTTTTTTACTAGCCATAGATTCATCAAAATAAGCAAACAACACACGGAAAACAGAATCTGTCAAAAACAGAACAGTCTGTAGTAATCTGTAGCTAACGCAAGTTCTGGAATCCCAAAAATTCTAAAATAAATTTCTGGACGTGAGGAATTTATCTATTAATCAGCTTCAAAAATAATTAACTAAATATCACCTTCCGAATAAAAATGTCAGCAGTTCTCGTAAGCGCTAAAGTTTCTATTTTTTACAGCAAGATTAAAAAGACTTTCCCCAAATCGTCCCAACGGTTCTACTTGGCACAAACACTAATTAAACACAAAAAACACAACCAAAATAGAGGCTAGATCAATTATTTATTACTAAACAGGAGCAAAAAGCAAGGAATAAAAATAAAATTGGGTTTCCTCCCAACAAGCGCTATCGTTTAACGCCCCTAGCTAGGCATAAAAGCGAAGATAGATCTAGGTATCGCCATAATAATAGGATAGATCATTAAAACTCATTTCATATTATCTACGTTCGGCAGCAAGTTTTCTTTGAGGCAAACAAAAGTAATCAAACAGGCTAAATTTAATGGGACAAAAGTCCCCAAGATCAACTTTAGGAGGTATAGGTTCCTCCTTCGGCCCTTCGTATTGCACAATCAATTCATCATTTTAAGCATTCTTTTGACAGAACTTTGTGAGCCTATACTCGAGGGAATACCCTAGCTCATTATTTCGAATAGCCAAATCATTATTAAGTTCAGAAATTCTATCAACTAGAACATTGGTAGGAACCCTTTTTCTAAGATTTTCATTGAAAGCAACATAGTCTAGAGATTGAAAATGCATTATTTCTTCTTGATAAAAAGGATAGCCACTATGGGACGACGGCCAGCGTCCACCCTATAATGCGCAAAGATTTCTTTGGCCTCTTTCATTATAAATCTAAACTCATGAGCCAAAAAGATAGTAGCGGCACGCTTAACAGAAGAATGCTCAATATTAGAAAATTCTAGGAAAATCCTTTGTATGCAAGGATGCAAAGTGCATAAATTGTCTTTCAAGTTCAACTACAAGCATGGCGATAGCGTCCACAAGACTACTAGTTTTATGAAGAATAGAACTACCCATAGAAGGCAAAGCACCGACACAAGTAAAGAAATCTTGGATAACTCCATTTCCAATAATATTACCACTACCAATTCGGAATTTTTTTTGTATGTAAGATAGGGGGATCTTCAGCAAGAGCATCAGAATTTTCCATGATATTATTATTGTCCATATCGACAATAATTTCCCCAATTTCAGACATAACAGCAGAAAGTGCAAGGGGCAAAAAGAAGGAGGAAGGCGAACGGGAAGAGAGGGCGAATAAAACGGCAAGGGTGAAGTGGGGGAGAGGAAAACGAGAGGCAAATGGCAAATAATGTAATGCGGGAGATAAGGGTTTGTGATGGGTACTTGGTATGTTGACTTTTGCGCAGACTCCCCGGCAACGGCGCCAGAAATCCTTCTTGCTACCTCTTGAGCACTGCGTTGGTTTTCCCTTGAAGAGGAAAGGGTGATGCAGCAAAGTAGCGTAAGTATTTCCCTCGGTTTTTAAGAACCAAGGTATCAATCCAGTAGGAGGCCACGCACGAGTCCCTCGCACCTACACAAACAAATAAAATCCTCACAACCAACGCAATAAAGGGGTTTTCAATCCCTTCACGGTCACTTACGAAAGTGAGATCTGATAGATATGATAAGATAATATTTATGGTATTTTTATGATAAAGATGCAAAGTAAATTAAGCAAAAGAAAAACGGCAAAAGAAATAGCTTGTTGACGGAAGATTAAGATGATGGAAAATAGACCCGGGGGCCATAGGTTTCACTAGTGGCTTCTCTCGAGAGCATAAGTATTATGGTGGGTAAACAAATTACTGTTGAGCAATTGACAAAATTGAGCATAGTTATGAGAATATCTAGGTATGATCATGTATATAGGCATCACGTCCGAGACAAGTAGACCGACTCCTGCCTGCATCTACTACTATTACTCCACACATCGACCGCTATCCAGCATGCATCTAGAGTATTAAGTTCATAAGAACAGAGTAACGCCTTAAGCAATATGACATGATGTAGAGGGATAAACTCATGCAATATGATGAAAACCCCATCTTGTTATCCTCGATGGCAACAATACAATACGTGCCTTGCTGCCCCTACTTTCACTAGGAAAGGACACCGCAAGATTGAACCCAAAGCTAAGCACTTCTCCCATTGCAAGAAAGATCAATCTAGTAGGCCAAACCAAACTGATAATTCAAAGAGGCTTGCAAAGATAACCAATCATACATAAAAGAATTCAGAGAAGATTCAAATATTGTTCATAGATAAACTTGATCATAAACCCACAATTCATCGGTCTCAACAAACACACCGCAAAAGAAGATTACATCGAATAGATCTCCACAAGAGAGGGGGGAACATTGTATTGAGATCCAAAAAGAGAGAAGAAGTCATCTAGCTAATAACTATGGACCCGAAGGTCTGAAGTAAACTACTCACACATCATCAGAGAGGCTATGGTGTTGATGTAGAAGCCCTCCGTGATCGATGCCCCCTCCGGTGGAGCTCCGGAAAAGGCCCCAAGATGGGATCTCATGGGTACACAAGGTTGCGGCGGTGGAATTTGATTTTTGGCTCCGTATCTGGTAGTTTGGGGGTACGTAGGTATATATAGGAGGAAGGAGTACGTCGGTGGAGCAACATGGGCCCCACGAGGGTGGAGGGCGCGCCTAGGGGGGTAGGCGCGCCCCCCTACCTCATGCCTTCCTGGTAGCTTTCTTGACATAGGGTCCAAGTCCTCTGGATCACGTTCGTTCCAAAAATCACATTCCCGAAGGTTTCGTTCCGTTTGGACTCCGTTTGATATTCTTTTTCTGTGAAACTCTGAAATAGGCAAAAAAACAGCAATTCTGGGTTGGGCCTCCAGTTAGTAGGTTAGTCCCAAAAATAATATAAAAGTGTATAATAAAGCCCAATAATGTCCAAAACAGAATATAATATAGCATGGAACAATCAAAAATTATAGATACATTGGAGACGTATCACAAAGCACCAGCAAGACCATCACCCTTGAGGTTGAGAGCTCTGACACCATCGACAATGTCAACACCAAGATCCAAGGGCGTCTGCATGGTGGCGTGCAGATCTTTGTGAAGACCAGAAGGCAAAGTTCCCAGCAAGGCTCTTGCCAGGGACGCTTGCGAGGCCCCCCAGCAAGATTTGCAAGGTAACGGCAAGACTCGCGCGCGGCAAGGTTCCGCCGCCCTGTCACTGCTCCAGCACAGCAACCAGCCTGCCAGCCAGGCAAGCACCTGCGTGGTGGCATGCAGATCTTCATGAAGATCCTGCCACCGCTCTAGCGCAGCGGCTAGCCAGTCAGCTTGGCATTGCATGCCTCGTCATCCTGGGTGTGTGTCAAGACGGGGTGAGGCGGCGACGGACGGGACGGGCTCTATTTCCATCCCTGATAAAGTTAGGGGCACGTAACCAGCGCATTTAATGTGTTTGTCCTAAGATGTCAGTGATAAGCATGCACACTGTAGCTACTTTACACCTCATGTATGCCTGTACGCCACTGTGGTAGCCCCTTGGTATAAAAGGAGGCCCAAGGCAATGGAGGAGGGGACTTTTGGACTTTCCGGCCCAGTTTGCATGCGTAGCAGCTAGCCGAAGCTCAAGAACACTTAATATACACTAAAAGCATGACTAGTGTTTTATGCTTCTCAACGGCCCAAACCTGGGTAAAAATCCCTCGTGCTGATCGTTAGATCTGCTCTTTGTGCACCCCTCTTCCCTGCCAAACCGTAGAAGGGATCCACGTGATCCCATAGGTGTCGTTTCCCCGACACCAGTGCCCCCATCATGGGAGGTCCTCCATCACTTCCTCTTCTTCCTCGTCTGGATTACCATTATTGAATAATGGGTTTATGGCAAGCTGAAGATCAAGATGTGGTGGTTGCTAAAGGTCATTGTTTCCCTATTCGCCCTCATGTTCATATTGTTGTATTGGGCCCAAGAAGTGGTTATGGCTGATTTGGATGAAAATTTGCTACTTGCGAGACTGGGTGCGGGTTGCCATGGACAAGAACATGGTCTTCATCCGGAGCTTCCATGCCGAAGATCTGTTGTTGCGGCATGACTACATGAACAGTGAGAGAATCTGTTTGGAAATCATCACCATCTTCAAAGACAATACTGGTAGGAATATCATGCAGCTCCTCCACTTTCACCTTAACCATCTGATTAGCTTGAGTACTTCTAAATCAGTCCCACATCACAAATTTCCCAAATTTACTTACTGCATTGTTGATTTCCTGATTATTTCTTATATCAAATGGATATCTACATAGCAAGATCCAAACCTCTGTGTTTAAAACTAGTTTCCTCCAGTTCAACCCTCTATTGTGTTTCTCGAATTTCACATGAACATCAGTGAATTGATGGGGGTTGTTAGTGACTAGATTGTCTCTATCAAACACACTGTTTAGCTTGATGGAGACTTCTCCAAACGGGCATGGGGTGATCTCAGAGAAACTCATATGATTATCATTGAGGAAATTGGACAATACCTCTCTCACAGTGTTGAACTCGACTGGCAGATTTGTCATTGGGACAATCGTTGCAATGGCCCAATCTTCGTGCGTCAGCGATGCAACCCCGTCCAGCACACGAACCATAGTAGGTCTTCCGTCCACCTGGATGCTCTGGTGGTTTGCAGGGAGCAATGGCGTCGGGTCAAATGGAAATGAGGCCATGGTGGGCGAGCGGTTGGAGTTGATGGTCACTGGGAGACTCTCCCGGATGTAACAGGGGCGATGGTGGCAGCACGGAGACGACGAAGGGTGGAAATTTGGAGGCATAGGAATGGTATCTACCTACCAGGGGTGGTGGTGGGGAAGAATTAACGAGATTTCTCTAGTTTGCCGCTTGATTGATGGCTAGTGTAGTCACCGTTGTGGGAAAAATGGCTACTTGCCTCGAAATGTGAGGCGTCTACGAAGGAGCTGGGCTGGGCTCATGATTGTAGTTGGGCCTAGTAGTGAAAAAGTCGCGGGCAATATGACCCCATCGCTTGCAGTCCCTACATTTAATTCTATTGGTGCATCTGGGCCGTAAATGGCCATGGAGGAGGCAACTGACACAAAATGGGTTTCGCCCATCTGTTTGAAAACCCGAAGATCCCATCCCTGCACCAGTAAATGAAGAGTTCAATGCAGGTTGGCCATGCACGTGATTGTGTCCCGATGATGGAGCGGGACTGTGCGTATTGGCGTGGGTAGTTGGAGATCTAGGAAAAAGTTGAGCTGATCCGAATTATATTGCAGGTGATCTAAGAGCCTGAAGGTAGGATTTGCGAGGATGTTTACGAAAAACGTGAGTCCACTCATCCTCTTTCTCCTGAAGATATTGATCTAATTCCCATTGAGAATCTGGGCCTCCCTCACCCCAGAGAAGGAAATTGATATTGAGCAGTGGTAGTGAGATGTTACCTCCTTTAAGGATAGAGAAACCCACTTCTTTTGATGAGACCGAGAATTTGAAAGACCAATTTTGTAGCCGCTTGATCTTGAAAAGAGATGCTCTACCTCCAAAGCAAGAGAGAAGTATGGTAGCCAAAGATTCTTCTGTAAGGCGAATTTGAGATCGGGTGAGTTCTGCAACCAGGAGAAATTCTTCTCGATCCCTTCCTTCTTCAAAGTTGATCTGAACACCCCACTTCTTCTAGACGTCTGATACAAAGTCTTGGCCCACATCAAAGTTGCGATCTGCCAGGGACATGATCAGTGGCCGCCATGGTCCGAGTGACTGACGACGCTTGAGAGTACCTTGGTTACGCCGTGGCCGAAAGCCCGGTGCGGGGAGGGCTCCTGCAGAGAGGTATTATCTGATTTCCTCAGTGATAAGCATATCTCCGGTGTGTTCGCGGGAATGCAGCTTTTATTTAAGTTTCTAATTTTCATGTGCGCTTTTGCAAGATATGTTCTCCACTAGGGCAATCCGTCCCACAAAATTGTTTTAGGGCGAACCGTTCAACGATTTTGCAGCATCTTCTAGAGTTACTCTTACACTCGCGAGTCGCGATCGGAATACACCAGCGAGGAAACAACAGGGGGTGGATGGAACAGCTGATGTGAGCTCTGCCCTCGCTACGTCCATGCAACCATGGATACACGGAATTCCTGGATAAACATACGGACAAGAAGCACCCGGACATGCGACCTTGACGGGTGTCACCAGAGCAGGGCTGAAAGTTGGTGGTTCTGCGGGAGGCGCCACCTTGGACGAGGTGGTTCCCTGCCGCTTTCTCTTGATGGCAACGACAGGGTAGGTGGGGTGGCGCCAGCATGGTCGGCCGTGGGAGGCGCGGGCGGACGGAGCGACGGCTCATGATATGGGGCACCCCGGGGCGGCTGGTACTCCATCCGGCCGAATTCCAGTGCCGCGAGTCCGGACGGCGAGCTCGGAGGCATCGGCGGCGCGGGAGGCGGGAACGGAAGTGGGCGGGAGTTGGCTCGCGCCAAAGAAAATGGGAGTCGGTAAAATTTCGGGAAATCCCGTAAATATAAAGGAAATGTGACCGTGGATTCGGGATCACACAGAAAAATTCAAGATGGCCTATTTTCAGGGATGTACATGGACCAGCAAAACTGTCTCCGCCCCGCAAACCGGCAGTTGTTTTGCCGGATGCCCCGATTTGCGGGTTCTGCTAGAGATGCTGTTATATGACATCTGCTATAGTTGCTCTTACAGTCGCGAACCATCGGTTTGCGGGGTCTACTAGAGATGTTGTTATATGGCATCTGCTACAGTTGCTCTTACACTCGCGAACCCCCAGTTTAGGCCAACTCCACCGCGCGAACCTGTCCTATCCAGCCTCGTCCGTTTGGGGTAAAACGAACAAACCAGACGGCCCAGCGCGCGACTGTAAACAGACCTTTGTCCGCTTTGTGTCCGCTTTCGACCCATCCGCGGCCCAAGTTTGCGCCGGTTTTGGGGTGAAACGGACAGCGCGCGGATGGGCGGGACGCACGCGCTTGTCCTCCCCTGGCCCGCATGTCGGTGGGAGAAACCAAACCTCCCCCCCCACGCCCATTTGGTGCCATTTTCCACAAACCCTCCCACGTCCCTCCCGCCCACCCCCCCTCTCCCCCCGTCCATGGCCGACGCCCCGCCGAATTCCGGTGGCCTAGCCGTCAACCCACCCACAATGGTGAAGAAGAAGGCGACCAAGGCGCCAAGGAAGCCACGTCGGAGTGCACACCGGAGGAGATCACCAAGTTGGACGTGGAATCGGCGAAGAGGAGGGAACGGAGAGCGGCCGTCAAGGTCAATGCCGCCGCGGCCAAGTTCGCCGCCCAACGCGAGGAGCTGGAGGCCGCACGGCGCAAGGCCTCTGCCGACGAGAAGGAGGACCTCCTCAACAAAGCGCATGCCATCCTCATGAAGGAAATAGCCCTAGAGGCAATAATAAAGTTATTATTTATTTCCTTATATCATGATAAATATTTATTATTCATGCTAGAATTGTATTAACCAGAAACATAATACATGTGTGAATACATAAACAAACAGAGTGTCACTAGTATGCCTCTACTTGACTAGCTCGTTGATCGAAGATGGTTATGTTCCCTAACCATAGACATGAGTTGTCATTTGATTAACGGGATCACATCATTAGGAGAATGATGTGATTGACTTGACCCATTCCATTAGCTTAGCACTTGATCGTTTAGTTTGTTGCTATTGCTTTCTTCATAACTTATACATGTTCCTATGACTATGAGATTATGCAACTCTCGTTTACCGGAGAAACACTTTGTGTGCTACCAAACGTCACAACGTAACAGGGTGATTATAAAGGTGCTCTACAGGTGTCTCCGAAGCTACTTGTTGGGTTAGCGTATTTCGAGATTAGGAGTTGTCACTCCGATTGTCGGAGAGGTATCTCTGGGCCCTCTTGGTAATGCACATCACTCAAGCCTTGCAAGCATTGCAACTAATAAGTTAGTTGCGGGATGATGTATTACGGAACGAGTAAAGAGACTTGTCGGTAACGAGATTGAACTAGGTATTAAGATACCGACGATCGAATCTCGGGCAAGTAACATACCGATGACAAAGGGAACAGTGTATGTTGTTATGCGGTCTGACCGATAAAGATCTTCGTAGAATATGTAGGAGCCAATATGAGCATCCAGGTTCCGCTATTGGTTATTGACCGAAGACGTGTCTCGGTCATGTCTACATAGTTCTCGAACCCATAGGGTCCGCACGCTTAAAGTTCGGTGACGATCGTAATTAGGGTTTTTGTGTTTTGATGTACCAAAGGTTGTTCGGAGTCCCGGATGTGATCACGTACATGACGAGGAGTCTCAAAATGGTCGGGACATAAAGATTGATATATTGGAAGCCTATATTTGGATATCGGAAACGTTTCGGGTGAAATCAGGATTTTACCGGAATACCGGGGGTTACCGGAACCCCCCCCCCACCAGGGGGGTTATTGGGCCTACATGGGCCATAAGGGAGAAGAGGAGGGCCGGCCAGGGCAGGCCACGCGCCCCCTCCCCCCCTAGTCTGAATAGGACAAGGAAGGGGGGGCGGCGCCCCCCTTTCCTCTTTCTCCCTTCCCCTTCCTTTTCCAACAAGGCAAGAGGGGGGAGTCCTACTCCCGGTGGGAGTAGGACTCCTCCAGGCGCACACCTAGGGTCGGCCGCACCTCCCCCTCTCCCTCCTTTATATACGGGGGCAAGGGGGCACCCCATGACACACAAGTTGATCTTCGTGATCGTTCCTTAGCCGTGTGCGGTGCCCCCTTCCACCATATTCCACCTCGATCATATCGTAGTGGTGCTTAGGCGAAGCCCTGCGTCGGTAGAACATCATCACCGTCATCACGCCATCGTGCTGACAAAACTCTCCCTCAACGTTTTGCTGGATCGGAGCTCGAGGGACGTCACCGAGTTGAACGTGTGCAGAACTCGGAGGTGCTTACGTTCGGTACTTGGATCGGTCGGATCGGGAAGACGTACGACTACTTCCTCTACGTTGTGTCAACGCTTCCGTTGCCGGTCTACGAGGGTAAGTAGACAACACTCTCCCCTCTCGTTGCTATGCATCACCATGATCCGAGCCTAGGTTTTATGCGTTGATGGTGTGCACGAGTAGAACACAAGTGAGTTGTGGGCGATATAAGTCATACTGCTTACCAGCATGTCATACTTTGGTTCGGCGGTATTGTTGGATGAAGCGGCCCGGACCGACATTACGCGTACGCTTACGCGAGACTGGTCTACCAACGTGCTTTGCACACAGGTGGCTGGCGGGTGTCAGTTTCTCCAACTTTAGTTGAACCAAGTGTGGATACGCCCGGTCCTTGCGAAGGTTAAAACAGCACCAACTTGACAAACTATCGTTGTGGTTTTGATGCGTAGGTAAGAAAGGTTCTTGCTAAGCCCGTAGCAACCACGTAAAACTTGCAACAACAAAGTAGAGGACGTCTAACTTGTTTTTGCAGGGCATGTTGTGATGTGATATGGTCAAGACATGATGCTAAATTTTATTGTATGAGATGATCATGTTTTGTAACCGAGTTATCCGCAACTGGCAGGAGCCATATGGTTGTCGCTTTATTGTATGCAATGCAATTGCGCTGTAATGCTATACTTTATCACTAAGCGGTAGCGATAGTCGTGGAAGCATAAGATTGGCGAGACGACAACGATGCTACGATGGTGATCAAGGTGTCGCGCCGGTGACGATGGTGATCATGACGGTGCTTCGGAGATGGAGATCACAAGCACAAGATGATGATGGCCATATCATATCACTTATATTGATTGCATGTGATGTTTATCTTTTATGCATCTTATCTTGCTTTGATTGACGGTAGCATTATAAGATGATCTCTCACTAAATTTCAAGATAAAAGTGTTCTCCCTGAGTATGCACCGTTGCCAAAGTTCATCGTGCCCAGACACCACGTGATGATCGGGTGTGATAAGCTCTACGTCCATCCACAACAGGTGCAAGCAAGTTTTGCACACGCAGAATACTCAGGTTAACCTTGATGAGCCTAGCATATGCAGATATGGCCTCAGAACACTGAGACCGAAAGGTTGAGCGTGAATCATATAGTAGATATGATCAACATATTGATGTTCACCATTGAAAGCTACTCCATTTCACGTGATGATCGGTTATGGTTTAGTTGATTTGGATCACGTGATCACTTAGAAGATTAGAGGGATGTCTTTCTAAGTGGGAGTTCTTAAGTAATATGATTAATTGAACTTAAATTTATCATGAACTTAGTACCTGATAGTATCTTGCTTGTCTATGTTTGATTGTAGATAGATGGCCCGTGTTGTTGTTCCATTGAATTTTAATGCGTTCCTTGAGAAAGCAAAGTTGAAAGATGATGGTAGCAATTACACGGACTGGGTCCGTAACTTGAGTATTATCCTCATTGATGCACAGAAGAATTACGTCCTGGAAGCACCACTAGGTGCCAGGCCTGCTGCTAGAGCAAACACCAGATGTTATGAACGTCTGGCAGAGCAAAATGATGACTACTCGATAGTTCAGTGGGCCATGCTTTACGGCTTAGAATCGGGACTTCAACGACGTTTTGAACGTCATGGAGCATATGAGATGTTCCAGGAGTTGAAGTTAATATTTCAAGCAAATGCCCGGATTGAGAGATATGAAGTCTCCAATAAATTCTATAGCTGCAAGATGGAGGAGAATAGTTCTGTCAGTGAACATATACTCAAAATGTCCGGGTATCATAATCACTTGACTCAACTGGGAGTTAATCTTCCTGTTGATAGTGTCATTGACAGCGTTCTTCAATCACTGTCACCAAGCTACAAGAGCTTCGTGATGAACTATAACATGCAAGGGATGGATAAGACAATTCCCGAGCTCTTCTCAATGCTAAAGGCTGTGGAGGTAGAAATCAAGAAGGAGCATCAAGTGTTGATGGTCAACAAGACCGCCAGTTTCAAGAAAAAGGGCAAAGGGAAGAAGAAGGGGAACTTCAAGAAGAACAGTAAGCAAGTTACTGCTCAGGAGAAGAAACCCAAATCTGGACCTAAGCCTGAAACTGAGTGCTTCTACTACAAGCAGACTGGACACTGGAAGCGGAACTGCCCCAAGTATTTGGCGGATAAGAAGGATGGCAAGGTGAACAAAGGTATATGTGATATACATGTTATTGATGTGTACCTTACTAGAGCTCGCAGTAGCACCTGGGTATTTGATACTGGTTCTGTTGCTAACATTTGCAACTTGAAACAGGGACTATGGATTAAGCGAACACTGGCAAAGGACGAGGTGACGATGCACGTGGGAAATGGTTCCAAAGTCGATGTGATCGCGGTCGGCGCGCTACCTCTACATCTACCTTCGGGATTAGTTTTAGACCTAAATAATTGTTATTTGGTGCCAGCGTTGAGCATGAACATTATATCTGGATCTTGTTTGATGCGAGATGGTTATTCATTTAAATCAGAGAATAATGGTTGTTCTATTTATATGAGTAATATCTTTTATGGTCATGCACCCTTGAAGAGTGGTCTCTTTTTGATGAATCTCGATAGTAGTGATACACATATTCATAATGTTGAAGCCAAAAGATGCAGAGTCGAAAATGATAGTGCAACTTATTTGTGGCACTGCTGTTTAGGTCATATCGGTGTAAAGCGCATGAAGAAACTCCATACTGATGGACTTTTGGAATCACTTGATTATGAATCACTTGGTACTTGCGAACCGTGCCTCATGGGCAAGATGACTAAAACGCCGTTCTCCGGTACTATGGAGAGAGCAACGGATTTGTTGGAGATCATACATACAGATGTATGTGGTCCGATGAATATTGAGGCTCGTGGCGGATATCGTTATTTTCTCACCTTCACAGATGATTTAAGCAGATATGGGTATATCTACTTAATGAAACATAAGTCTGAAACATTTGAAAAGTTCAAAGAATTTCAGAGTGAAGTTGAAAATCATCGTAACAAGAAAATAAAGTTTCTACGATCTGATCGTGGAGGAGAATATTTGAGTTACGAGTTTGGTCTACATTTGAAACAATGCAGAATAGTTTCGCAACTCACGCCACCCGGAACACCACAGCGTAATGGTGTGTCCAAACGTCGAAATCGTACTTTACTAGATATGGTGCGATCTATGATGTCTCTTACAGATTTACCGCTATCGTTTTGGGGTTATGCTTTAGAGACGGCCGCATTCACGTTAAATAGGGCACCATCGAAATCCGTTGAGACGACACCTTATGAACTGTGGTTTGGCAAGAAACCAAAGTTGTCGTTTCTGAAAAGTTTGGGGCTGCGATGCTTATGTGAAAAAGCTTCAACCTGATAAGGTCGAACCCAAATTGGAGAAATGTGTCTTCATAGGATACCCAAAGGAAACTGTTGGGTACACCTTCTATCACAGATCCGAAGGCAAGACTTTCGTTGCTAAGAATGGATCCTTTCTAGAGAAGGAGTTTCTCTCGAAAGAAGTGAGTGGGAGAAAAGTAGAACTTGATGAGGTAACTGTACCTGCTCCCTTATTGGAAAGTAGTACATCACAGAAACCGGTTTCTGTGACACCTACACCAATTAGTGAGGAAGCTAATGATAATGATCATGAAACTTCAGATCAAGTTACTACCGAACCTCGTAGATCAACCAGAGTAAGATCCGCACCAGAGTGGTACGGTAATCCTGTTCTGGAAGTCATGCTACTAGATCATGATGAACCTATGAACTATGAAGAAGCGATGGTGAGCCCATATTCCGCAAAGTGGTTAGAAGCCATGAAATCTGAGATGGGATCCATGTATGAGAACAAAGTGTGGACTTTGGTTGACTTGCCCGTTGATCGGCAAGCAATTGAGAATAAATGGATCTTCAAGAAGAAGACTGACGCTGACGGTAATGTTACTGTCTACAAAGCTCGACTTGTTGCGAAAGGTTTTCGACAAGTTCAAGGGATTGACTACGATGAGACCTTCTTACCCGTAGCGATGCTTAAGTCTGTCTGAATCACGTTAGCAATTGTCGCATTTTATGATTATGAGATTTGGCAAATGGATGTCAAAACTGCATTCCTGAATGGATTTCTGGAAGAAGAGTTATATACGATGCAACCAGAAGGTTTTATCGATCCAAAGGGAGCTAACAAAGTGTGCAAGCTCCAGCGATCCATTTATGGACTGGTGCAAGCCTCTCGGAGTTGGAATAAACGCTTTGATAGTGTGTTCAAAGCATTTGGTTTTGTACAGACTTTTGGAGAAGCCTGTATTTACAAGAAAGTGAGTGGGAGCTCTATAGCATTTCTGATATTATATGTGGATGACATATTATTGATTGGAAATGATATAGAATTTCTGATAGCATAAAGGGATACTTGAATAAGAGTTTTTCAATGAAAGACCTTGGTGAAGCTGCTTACATATTGGGCATTAAGATCTATAGAGATAGATCAAGGCACTTAATTGGATTTTCACAAAGCACATACCTTGACAAAGTTTTGAAGAAGTTCAAAATGGATCAAGCAAAGAAAGGGTTCTTGCCTGTGTTACAAGGTGTGAAGTTGAGTAAGACTCAATGTCCGACCACCGTAGAAGATAGAGAGAAAATGACAGATGTTCCCTATGCTTCAGCCATAGGCTCTATCATGTATGCAATGTTGTGTACCAGACCTGATGTGTGCCTTGCTATAAGTCTAGCAGGGAGGTACCAAAGTAATCCAGGAGTGGATCACTGGACAGCGGTCAAGAACATCCTGAAATACCTGAAAAGGACTAAGGATATGTTTCTCGTATATGGAGGTGACAAAGAGCTCATCGTAAATGGTTACGTTGATGCAAGCTTTGACACTGATCCGGACGATTCTAAATCGCAAACCAGATACGTGTTTATACTGAACGGTGGAGCTGTCAGTTGGTGCAGTTCTAAACAAAGCGTCGTAGCGGGATCTACATGTGAAGCGGAGTACATAGCTGCTTCGGAAGCAGCAAATGAAGGAGTCTGGATGAAGGATTTCATATCCGATCTAGCTGTCATACCTAGTGCATCGGGTCCAATGAAAATCTTTTGTGACAATACTGGTGCAATTGCCTTGGCGAAGGAATCTAGATTTCACAAGAGAACCAAGCACATCAAGAGACGCTTCAATTCCATTCGGGATTTAGTCCAAGTGGGAGACATAGAAATTTGCAAGATACATACGGATCTGAATGTTGCAGACCCGCTGACTAAGCCTCTTCCACGAGCAAAACATGATCAACACCAAGGCTCCATGGGTGTTAGAATCATTACTGTGTAATCTAGATTATTGACTCTAGTGCAAGTCGGAGACTGAAGGAAATATGCCCTAGAGGCAATAATAAAGTTATTATTTATTTCCTTATATCATGATAAATGTTTATTATTCATGCTAGAATTGTATTAACCGGAAACATAATACATGTGTGAATACATAGACAAACAGAGTGTCACTAGTATGCCTCTACTTGACTAGCTCGTTGATCGAAGATGGTTATGTTTCCTAACCATAGACATGAGTTGTCATTTGATTAACGGGATCACATCATTAGGAGAATGATGTGATTGACTTGACCCATTCCGTTAGCTTAGCACTTGATCGTTTAATTTGTTGCTATTGCTTTCTTCATAACTTATACATGTTCCTATGACTATGAGATTATGCAACTCCCGCTTATCGGAGGAACACTTTGTGTGCTACCAAACGTCACAACGTAACTGGGTGATTATAAAGGTGCTCTACAGGTGTCTCCAAAGGTACTTGTTGGGTTGGCGTATTTTGAGATTAGGATTTGTCACTCCGATTGTCGGAGAGGTATCTCTGGGCCCTCTCGGTAATGCACATCACTCAAGCCTTGCAAGCATTGCAACTAATAAGTTAGTTGCGGGATGATGTATTATGGAACGAGTAAAGAGACTTGCCGGTAACGAGATTGAACTAGGTATTAAGATACCGACGATCGAATCTCGGGCAAGTAACATACCGATGACAAAGGGAACAACGTATGTTGTTATGCGGTCTGACCGATAAAGATCTTCGTAGAATATGTAGGAGCCAATATGAGCATCCAGGTTCCACTATTGGTTATTGACCGGAGACGTGTCTCGGTCATGTCTACATAGTTCTCGAACCCGTAGGGTCCGCACGCTTAAAGTTCGGTGACGATCGTAATTAGGGTTTTTGTGTTTTGATGTACCGAAGGTTGTTCGGAGTCCCGGATGTGATCACGGACATGACGAGGAGTCTCAAAATGGTCGATACATAAAGATTGATATATTGGAAGCCTATATTTGGATATCGGAAACGTTTCGGGTGAAATCAGGATTTTACCGGAATACCGGGGGTTACCGGAACCCCCCCCCCACCAGGGGGGTTATTGGGCCTACATGGGCCATAAGGGAGAAGAGGAGGGCCGACCAGGGCAGGCCGTGGCGCCCCCTCCCCCCCTAGTCCGAATAGGACAAGGAAGGGTGGCGGCGCCCCCCTTTCCTCTTTCTCCCTTCCCCCTTCCTTTTCGAACATGGCAAGAAGGGGGAGTCCTACTCCCGGTGGGAGTAGGACTCCTCCAGGCGCACCCCTAGGGCCGGCCGCACCTCCCCCTCTCCCTCCTTTATATACGGGGGCAAGGGGGCACCCCATGACACACAAGTTGATCTTTGTGATCGTTCCTTAGCCGTGTGTGGTGCCCCCTTCCACCATATTCCACCTCGGTCATATCGTAGCGGTGCTTAGGCGAAGCCCTGCGTCGGTAGAACATCATCACCGTCATCACGCCGTCGTGCTGACGAAACTCTCCCTCAACGTTTTGCTGAATCGGAGCTCGAGGGACGTCACCGAGTTGAACGTGTGCAGAACTCAGAGGTGCCGTACGTTCGGTACTTGGATCGGTCGGATCGGGAAGACGTACGACTACTTCCTCTACGTTGTGTCAACGCTTCCGTTGCCGGTCTACGAGGGTACGTAGACAACACTCTCCCCTCTCGTTGCTATGCATCACCATGATCTTGCGTGTGCATAGGAAATTTTTGAAATTACTACGTTCCCCAACACCTCATGCTTGGCATGGGCCATCTGGCCGGGTTCCCTGCAGCCGCCGCCGGCCCCGCGAGCACAGGATCATCGGTCGCCTGGCCTCCGCACTGCCAGTTGCCGACGTCGCGGACCGCGCCCATGTCGCCCGGCTTTCCTCCGCCAAGGCACGACGGCCAGACCCGTTTCTCGGGGTCGCCCGGACGTGGGTTTGTTCGTGCCATCCACACCGCATCCCGCAGCCGTCATCGACCTCAACGTCACGCCTGGGTCCAACAGCGGCGGCCGGGCGTCCGTCGAGATGCAAAGAAAGCAATCACGGGCACCGTTCACGGGCACCATGCCGGCCCCCCGCGTCTTGTTTGACGGAATGCCAACACCAACGCCAACGGTCTACGACCCCTTCTACAACCAGTACAGTACATTGAGGACATGATCTTCGAGGGTGGGCATGGCCGTGCCTACGACCCCGAGGAGACCCAAAGTCATGATGGCCGCGCCTAGTACGTGCCCGATGAAGAGGCCGACGACCATGCTGACTACGACCATGGTGACTCATGGCATGAAGACGATGACATCTATGTCGAAGGTGACGGTGATGAAGAAGAAGGCAATGACGTTGATATTAGTGGCGAGCCATTGTTCATCGACGAGCTCACCCAAAGAGCGGAAGCACAAAAGAAGAGGAAGAGCATTCGCACGGGTTCATACACACAAGATGAGGACAAGTTGATTTGCCAAGCTTGGATGGAGATTATCCAAGATCCGAGGACCGGCGCGCAACAAAAGAGCATTGTTTTTTTGGACAAGAGTCCACAAAACATTGCATGAAAGGAAGATGTTTGAGCCCTACCAATTTACAAGCAACCGTGGCATCGACTCGATTCAAAAGAGATGGTTGTTCATCCAACAAGAGTGCAACAAGTATTGGGCCGCATTTGAGAGCATTGAAGCACGACCCGTGAGTGGTCTCGGCGTTGGGGACATGGTATGCTCTCCTCTTCCTAGCCCTTTCCTTGCTACGGCCATGACACTCCGGCCGTGTATATGTTTGCATGTTCACTTGTTGTTGATCATGTGATTTAGGCATTTCAATCTTTGGAGGCATTCAAGACCCGGCACAATAACAAGTCATTCACTCTTACGCATTGTTGGACGATCATCAACAATTGTCCTAAGTTCAAGGACCAATACCGTGAACTACAAAGGAAGACAGGACTAAAGACGGCCAAGTATGCCGGAGGTGGAGATGGCGAGGCCTTGAAGAGGCCGAGGGGCAAGACCAACTCCAAGGTTGATGACATACGTGATGCCTCATCCATGGCATTGCATGACACTTTGCATGGCATGATGTCCCAAAAGGATGTGAGAGACGAGAAGAAGCGGCAAAGCAAGGAGGAGCAAATGAAGCAATACCTAGACTTCAAAGAAAGAAGCTTGAGATGAAGGAGGCGGCCCGGCAAAGGCAGCTCGACATCGAGGCCTACAACGTCAAGGCCAGGCAGAGGCAGCTCGACATCGAGGCCACGACCGCCGCCACCAAAGCGAAGGAGGTGGCCCTTGCGATCATGAGCGTGGACTTGTTGAAGATGAGCGCCAAGACGAGGGTCTGATTCGAGGCTAAGCAGAAGGAGATGCTCGAAGCCGAAGGCCTGAACTAGGTCGTCTGATCGGCCGTGGCCGTTCTTTTTGGAGGCTGGCATGGGTGCTGCCCGCTCGCTGGGCCGCTGGCTGTGTGCCGGCGAGAAAACATTCATTTTGGTGGCTGGCTGTGTTGCCGGCCGCTGTCTGCGTTGCCGGCGAGGACAACTATTCATTTTGAAGACTGGCTGTGTTGCCGGTCGCTGATTGATGGCGGCGATGGACGTGTAGGCCGCTAGCCTGAACTAGGGCTTGGCATTTGAAACGTTTTTTTGATTTTTTAAATAGACACGGATAGAATAGGACAAATGGATGCAGCCGCGCGCTGGGCGCACGGCCACCGCATCCCAAGACACGCCCGGACACGACCCTAAATTCCACCCCAAACGGATGAAATTTGGACAAAGCGGACGTCCGTTTGAGGTCATGTGGTGAAGTTGGCCTTACGGAATTTGTTAGAGATGCTATTATATGACATCTGCCACAGTTGCTCTTACACTCGCGAGTCGCAATCGGAATTCAACGGCGAGGAAACGACAGGGGGTGGATGGAACGGCTGATGTGATCTCTGCCCTCGCTACGTCCATGGAACCATTGATACACATACGGACAAGAAGCACCCGGACATGCGTCTAGTAGACGAGCACACATTTGCCAGCATCAACAGACAAGACCAGACGCGACCGTATATATTCCTGAACTGAATGGCCGATCGAGTTGCTTTGCGTTCACGCAGCAACTCACGTCCTACGCGCCCACCAGACCCATCCAGAGTTCCAGATACCCTCCGAAAAGTGCTTGCAGCTACCGAGCTTCACTGCTCTTGGTATTTGAAATTTTTAAAAACCACACTTTTGATACGCAAAAAAATCTTTAAAAAAATACGTGGATACATACACATATTCCTAAGACCTGGTAAAAATCTGGAAAAGAAATAATTTTTATTTTAGGAAATACAAAAAAGAGAAATTTCTGACATAAATGGCACCCTTTTTATCCTATATACTGTCAGAAATTTATTTATTTTCCTATAGCCCAAAACAAAATGAGGTTTCTACCGAAACTTGATGCGTGTAATCAGAATGTGTATATGTATCCCCGGGAAAAATTTCACATTTTTTTGAAACTTCAAAACCCTGAATTTTAAAATGTTCAAAAAAAGAGAGCAGTGAAGCTCGGTTGCTGCAACGCCTCTTCCAGATACCCTCTCGCTTTCCCAGCGTTGGAAAGCTGGATAGATTGCACCTCTCCTCTGCCTCTGCATGCCTGTGACGAGCGACAATAGCTCTCGTGTGCCGGCTTGCCTTGTCGCCTCGCCTGTACCGACAAACACCAACTGGTCGATTAGCTTTATTAAGACGACCCGATGATCGAACGCAATCAGCCGTTGTTATCGTGGTACTGGAGCCTGTACTGTACCGGCTCTGCTATCAACGGCCAAAGGTGCAATCATGGGTACGGTTATCTGTACTTGTGGCGCCGGTTAAGCTTGGCATCGCTGCTGGGATTAATTAGCTCACCCGTAGCGACCGACCAGCCAGCACGGCCCGATGACCTGGGGCTACGGCAGAGCCCCGGAAAGGGGACGGAGCAGTTGCACCCGTTCTGCTTGCCTCGGCGTGAGCCAGTTTTCGTCGCACGGCCGGATAAACATCCCGGAGATTCAGCGTACTGTCCCTCCCAGCTCATCCAGATCACTCTGAAACGCTGGGCAATTTGGGTCCTTGCGTTTTGTTACTGGCCTGGGTTCGGCCGCAAAGTTGCCGCTTTTGCCAGCCAGCGGGCGGCCACGAATGAGTGAGCAGTGACCACCTCCAGCACACGCCACACAGGCCGCAACGCATCATGCATGCATCGACTGACCGTCCGACTTGTTATTATTTCCTGCATCATCGTGTTCCATCCAAGGCCTTTTTCCCATGAGGAGCAGTTTTCTACTAGCAGCCGCCCGTCGCAAGTTGCAAAAGCGACGCGTATGTGCACACACATAGATAAATGTACCGTGGAGTAATTGGTTGGTGCGCGCACGAACGCCCTTGCTGTTGGGAGGGTCCCCCCACCCTACCCCACCCCACCCCCACACCAATTGGAGTTTCGATTCCATGGCACCAGTGATCGGCCGGGCTGCGCTGTGGGCCGATCGAACCTCGGACTGTAGCCGCTTGGTTGGGCGGACACGGATGGCCGCCCGGGGCGCCCCCCTGGCCACCGGTGACAACAACGCGCAACCAGTTCCATTTCCTATGCGATAAAGATCGCCACATGTGACGCGGAAATAAAATCCCTGTTGCTCCACGGCGATGCCTGGCGTAAGGATCAAGCTTGGACGGGATGGAACGGAATGACAGGTGATGCGGGCGCGCGTCCCTATCCTAATCCTGTGGTCTCCTTTTTAATTGAGATGTGTTCGGTTGATGTCTTGCCAACCTACGCGCGCAGCGAGGCTCGCTAGGCTAGCAATGGACCTGCCTGCCTGCCTGCTTGCTCCTGTGCTGCGTGCATGGCCACCGTGCAGCTCGCTAGCTAGCTACATTGCGGTACTGCCGCACAGGGTGACTACGTGAATTATTGGCATTAGGCGCCGGCCTCCAAAAGCTAATGTACGTGGAGCGACGATGAGCGCGGGGTTGAAAAGCAGCCAGGGTCCATGTAGAACAGGCAACAGTACGTACGTACGTACGTACGAGGCATTTATCCGTGGCTTCAGCTCACCGTATACGCTCTTTTGCATTGTGGTTTCATTGTGTGCGTTTTGTTAGAAGGGAGAAAGGGATTTGGTGCAATAGTTTATTCTATTACTTGAGCCTCATGGTCATATATATATAGGGAAACGTTTCAAGACCGGGCACCGGCCGAAACTTCGGCCGGTCGCGTCCACACGCGAACTTATCGAGCGACTCACCTAGCGACACGTAGGATGGGGGCCCCTAGTTTCGGCCGGTCGCGTCCACACGCGAACTTATCGAGCGACTCACCTAGCGACACGTAGGATGGGGGCCCCGCTCACATGCGTCTTCTCCCTTTTGTTTCTCTTCTTCCCGTCGCTCATCTCTCTCTCCCTGCTGTCATGGTCAACCTTCGTCGGCCGAAGGCCTCCTAGGGCGCCGCCGCCATGGGAATCAGCCAGTCCGGCTGCCCTCGGCCAAATCTGCTTGGATCCGCGCCACCGGAGCTCTGCCTGCCCTCGTCGGACCCGACCACGTCTGAGTTGCAACCCACCACGCGCGGAGCTGCAACCGTTGAACCTTTTTCCTCCCGGAACGGCACCGCGGCGACGATGGCCATGGGAAGGCGTGGGAGCTCGACGGAGCAGCATCAAGTAGCTGTGAAAATGGTTGTAGCGAATTCCAACGCCGTTTGTAGCAAAACCAACTATGGTTGCAGCAAAACGACGTCATCGTCATCGCGGGATTCACAGCTAAGACAATTAGTTTGAAGCTTTTTTCAATGCCGGTTGTAGCTTTTGTAACCGCCGGTTGTAGCTTTTCGTTTGTCGTCCATGGCTTACGGCTCCACGGTTGAAGCTTTTTTCATCGTCGGATGAAGCTTTTTTCATCGCCGGTTGTAGCTTTTCTTTGGTCGTTCATAGTTTTCCGTCATACGAGTTGAGACTTTTTTCATAGCCGGTTGAAGCTTTTTTTGTCGTCGGATGAAGCTTTTTTCATCGCCGATTGTAGCTTTTCTTTGGTCGTTCATAGTTTTCCGTGGTACGAGTTGAAACTTTTTTCATAGCCGGTTGAAGCTTTTTTCGTCAGTGATTGTAGCTTTTTCCATCGTCAGTTGCAGCACTGGGCATCTCCCCTGGCGCTCGATTTTTTGTTGCAAGCTGGATATGAGCACGCGGCGAGCACACGGTGAGCTCCGGTCATCGCCACCGGAGCTGCAACGGTGGCCATGGAAGCTACAACCACAGGGGTGGGCTATTGCATGGGGCTAAGCCGGTGATGAGGATGGCCACCGAGGACTGGGACCGGTGACCAGGGCGGCCAGGAAAGACGTCCGGCGAGGACGGCGACTAGGGACGAGGAGGGCAAGCGAGGGAGGGGCGTAAACGAGGGGGAACGCATGCGGCCGGCGAGACGGGGTTCACGAGAGGAAGACGACGCTCGTTACGCGCTCGCGATAGGAAGAAGACGACCTGGTTGGATAAGGATCCAACAGCTCGGGACGGGTCGATCTGACGGCTAGGGTGCGACCGGCCGAAACGTTCGGCCGGCGCACCGGCGCCTAGCATCGCCCATATATATAGGAGTGCAATGATCAACTTGGAGTATAAGACAAAGCAAGAACAAATCCTAGTCTATCATATACTTCCTAATATACATTATACTCAACATCCCCCGCAGTCACAACAGCAGCGACACAGACCGTGAGACTGGAGAAGAATCTGAAGGCAAGCCGACGGACACCCCCCCTCCCATAGTCGTAACGGTCGTTGCATCACGAAATTCGTGGCTAGAGTGGACGCCGACAAGGTTGCTCAATCAAGGCGGCAGCCCTTTGTGCCATTTGTCGAGGTAGCCGAGAGCGTAGGGTGGTGGAGCCGTGCGAAGAATGCCGTGGTCGATGTCGAGTCGGGGTAGCCGGTGTCGAGGAAGTCGCAGTGGACTGGGAAGAAGAGCGGCGGCCTCAGGAGGCGGCGGTGCTCGAAGTAGGCGAGCAAGAACCCGACAGCATGACGAAGATCGGCGCCGACGGTTGCGTTCGCGGGCCAGGAGGCTGCGCATTGCATACCACTTCAAGTCGACGCGCGTGGACAGAGGTGGACCACGGGCCACAGCGCTACGGCCCGAAGGGGCGACACAACGGCGGGCGGGCAGGTCGGGGCGACGGCGGGGAAGACCTCGGGGCGGTTTGCAGGGTTCGCGTGCCACGCTCGCTACGGCCCGATGGGGCTACGCAGCGGCAGCGCGAGGGTCGATGCAACCTCAGGGATGGCCTGGAGCGGACGACCTCGGTGCCGCGGTTGACCGCGGGCCGCGGCACTACGGCCCGAAGGGGCGACGCAGCGGTCGCGCAGATCGGTGCAGCCACGGGGAGAACCACGGGGTGGCCGTGCTGCGGCCCGATGGGGCGGCGCAACGGCAGCCCGTTGCTCGATCGGTGGAGGGGCGCACTGAACTCGGGGACAGGGCGGTGACAGCCTGCATAGGTCGATGAGCGGGCCGACGCGCAGACTACGGCCATGAGGGGCCGCCTGTCGCGCGAGAACGCCGGGTCGGGGCGACGGGCGGGTAGACGCACGGACGACGACCGCTAGGGGCCGCCTGTCGCGCGTGGCCGCCGAGTCGGTGAAGAGGCCTGCCGGTCGCGCCGGTGTCGGAGTAGAGGCGCACGGTGGTTGACGGCAGCGGCGGGCGACGCAAACCGATCAAGCATAGATTGGAAAACCAAAAAGTAAAAACACCGATCAAAAACGACCGGCGAGAGAGCGAAAAATCCCGGAGCAAGGGCTCGGGAAAAAGACTCTCTAGGGCAGCCGGTCAACACGACCGGCAGACGAACCCTAGGTATGGGCGGCGCGGCCCCCGGCGGCAGTCATGGAGGCCGACCGCCCCGGGGGCGACATGCGGGTGCGGAAGCGGCGCCGGCTAGGGTTTAGAACCCGAAAACTGATACCATGTTAGAAGGGAGAGAGGGATTCGGTGGAATGGTTCGTTGTATTGCTTGAGCCTCGTGGGCATATATATAGGAGTGCAATGATCAACTTGGAGTATAGGACAAGGCAGGAACAAATCCTAGTCTATCATATACTTCCTAATATACATTATACTCAACACGTTTCTGTCCACCTTGAACTTTGAGTTGCTTCGGCGGTGGGGGGAGACGTGGTGCAACATAAGAAGGCCTCGGCGCAGGGGCAGGTCGGTGATGGACATTATCTGGAATCCACACTCTGTGCTTCTGAGCAGGTGGGCTCGAAGATGAGCCGATGTCACGAGTACACTTGAGCGACTCCTGGAACTCAGCCTGACTAGTTTTGGCCTGAATAGCTTTACTGATAAGCGTTGCAAAGTCTGTGAATTCATGGAGACTAATGAAGGAAATATGCCCTAGAGGCAATAATAAAGTTGTTATTTATATTTCCTTATATCATGATAAATGTTTATTATTCATGCTAGAATTATATTAACCGGAAACTTAGTACATGTGTGAATACATAGACAAAACAGAGTGTCCCTAGTATACCTCTACTTGACTAGCTCGTTGATCAAAGATGGTTAAAGTTTCCTAGCCATGGACATGTGTTTTCATTTGATGAACGGGGTCACATCATTAGAGAATGATGTTATGGACAAGAACCATCCGTTAGCTTAGCACTATGATCGTTTAGTTTATTGCTATTGCTTTCTTCATAACTTATACATGTTCCTATGACTAAGAGATTATGCAACTCCCGAATACCAGAGGAATACCTTGTGTGCTATCAAACATCACAATGTAACTGGGTGATTATAAAGATGCTCTACAGGTGTCTCCGATGGTGTTTGTTAAGTTGGCATAAATCAAGATTAGGATTTGTCACTCCGTGTATCGGAGAGGTATCTCTGGGCCCTCTCGATAATGCACATCACTATAAGCCTTGCAAGCAATGTGACTAATGAGTTAGTTGCGGGATGATACATTACGGAACGAGTAAAGAGACTTGCCGGTAACGAGATTGAACTAGGTATGATGATACCGACAATCGAATCTTGGGCAAGTAACATACCGATGACAAAGGGAACAATGTATGTTGTCATGCGGTTTGACCGATAAAGATCTTCGTAGAATATGTAGGAGCCAATATGAGCATCCAGGTTCCGCTATTAGTTATTGACCAGAGATGTGTCTTGGTCATGTCTACATAGTTCTTGAACCCATAGGGTCCGCACGCTTAACGTTCGATGATGATTTGTATTATGAGTTTATGTGATTTGATGATTGAAGGTCGTTTGGAGTCCCGGATGAGATCAGAACATGACGGGGAGTCTCAAAATGGTCGAGAGGTAAAGATTCATATATTGGAAGGTTGCATTTGGACATCGGAATGGTTCTGAGTGGTTCGAACGTTTTGTCGGAGTACCGGGAGGTTACCGGAACCCCCGGGGAAAGATATGGGCCTTATGGGCCATAGGAGGGAGGCTAACCAGCCCACAAGGGGCTAGTGCGCCCCCCACAAGGGAGGAGGCCGAATTGGACTTGGGAGGGGGGCACCACCTGATGAAGCTATGTACCTAGGGTAGGGTCATGGACCTGTCCGACATACCCTCCCCAAGGACATCTCTGCAAAGAATCAGAAGAAGTCGAAGAGAAACCATCGTCCACTCGACCATGAAGATGCGCTCACTCGACCACCTTGAAGACACTCGACCACCAGAAGATGAGAAACTCTCCACTCTGCAACGGTCAAGACTTAAACCATAGCTTTATGGGCATTTATAACACTTTACTGCGGGCGTTACCAGTAACGCCCCTCCTTTATGAACATTGAACCCTGTGTAACGGAGGGGAGATGGGGTCCTGGCGCACTCTATATAAGCCACCCTCCTCCTCTGGGACAAGGGTTCGCACTTTTGTAAACACACACTCATATAATCAAGTCGACCGCCTCAGGGCACCGAGACGTAGGGCTGTTACTTCCTCCGAGAAGGGCCTGAACTCGTAAAACTCGTGCGTACAACTCCTCCATAGCTAGGATCTTGCCTCCTCATACTTACCCCCCATTCTACTGTCAGTCTTAGATCCACGACAGTTGGCGCCCACCGTGGGGAAGGTGTCTTAGCGACTTATTGGAGAAGTTGCAATTTTTCCGATCCCCTTCATCATGGTTCCAGGCGGAGGTTTGGCTGAGGGCCGCGAGATCCGTCTCGACGCGCTCATGTTTGTCGCCGACAACTCCGCTTGGCTCCAGGAGGCACCACTCGACGCCGACGCGCTCCCCACCCGCGGGGCGGTGCACTTTCGCGCGTGTCCACGGCGTCCTCCTGCGGCAACTGTCGACCCAGTACCAGTTGACTCCAGCAGCTTTCCCCCTCCCTGCGACCCGCCGGAGCAAGCGCACCGGTCGGTCGAGGCTTCAGCGGTGGGTGAAGCATGCGGTGGCCCGCCAATGGGCCACCCCTCAAGTCACGGCGATCGAGCCCGACGAATCTCTCTACGACATGTTCGATCTGTCGACTGGCTCCGTAGAGACCGCATCCGAGTGCGGCAGCAGTGACTTGGCGGCGGAAGTCCTGCTGGTCAATGGACCACCCAGTCCTCCTGGCTTCAATCGTGAAGATGGAGGTGACGGGAACGGCGATCCGTCGCGCGTTCACGAGGAGTACCGCCCCGAACCTCTCTCCTCGCAGCAGAGGGAAGAACTTCGTCGCCGGAACATGGATTCCCTGCACACTCCTATAGTTGGAGAAACCCCCGAGGCCCAGGCCTTGGAGCAGGCGCGCTTGGCCAATCTGGCTGAGCGCACTCGATTGGAGAACCTCCAGCGCGCACTCGATGATCGCGCTCGACAACGTGCTCCTGAATCCAGTTGGCGCCAACTTTTTCCACCTCCAACTCAGGTATGCCGAACCCCGATCTAGAATCCAGCTGCTACTGCCCGGATAGCGGAGTCGATCCAACCCTCCCAGTCAGAAGCTGGTCGAGGTCTGGTGCAGATCCGAGCCTTGCTTCGGGCGGCGGGAGAGCAGAATACAGTTCTATCTCAGTCGCGGAATAGGATCCACAGCAGATCCGTGATGGCAGACATAGTTCAGTCGGCCCATAGCCCAAGATTGCCTCCGAGGCGTGAGGGACGTGGGGATCGACAAGATCAGTATAGAAACCGAGAGCAGTATGATCGTCGAGTCGATCGTGATGATCGCCGTCGAGTGCCCATGCCTCTCTTGAGGAGCGGGTCATACGCGCCTTGGCAGCATGAAGACAGACATCCTCACAGTGTCGGGCGAGGTATTCCAATCGACCCCAGGGAGCCAGGCTTTGATGTGAGATCTATTCTCGTGCAGGGCTTGGTCGACAGAAACAGAGCTCACCGGGAGGGCCATGATGGAGGTCCACAAACCAGCAACAGGGTGCATGTCTCTGGTTCAGAGTGCTTCAGCAGAGCTATCAGAGCTGCGGCGATTCCCCCCAACTTCAGGTTGGCGTCTGGAGTTAGTAAGTTCGCCGGGGAGTCCAAGCCTGACACTTGGCTTGAAGACTACCGAGTGGCTGTCCAGATTGGTGGCGGTGATGATGAAGTGGCCATGAAACACCTTCCTCTGATGTTAGAGGGCTCGGCTAGAGCGTGGCTGAAACAGTTAGCACCTGGCAGCATCTATACTTGGGAAGATCTCACCCGAGTGTTTGTCAGAACATTCGAGGGCACGTGCAAACGGCCGGCAGGTTTGACAGAGTTGCAGTGTTGTGTTCAAAAACCGAATGAAACTTTGAGGGATTATATCCAGAGATGGATCACCCTGCACCACACAGTAGAAGATGTGTTAGATCATCAGGCAATTTGTGCCTTTAAGGAAGGCGTCAGGTATCGAGAGTTGAATATGAAATTTGGCCGGACAGGGAATATGACTCTGGCTCGGATGATGGAAATTGCCACCAAGTATGCCAATGGTGAAGAAGAAGAGCGGCTCCGGAGCGGCAAGCACAAAGCAGTCGCCCATGAAGTCGGAGGAGGAAACTCCGGTCGGAAACAGAAGCGCAAGGCCGAGCCAGCTACTCCGGGTGAAGCCTTAGCTGTGGTTCAAGGAAAGTTCAAGGGGAAGCCCAAAGGGCCGTGGAACCCCAAGAAAGTAAAAGATCAAGATGGAAATGACGTGTTGGATCTGCCGTGCCATATCCACACCAAAAAAGATGAAGAAGGTAATTTCATTTACCCGAAGCACACCACTCGGCAGTGTCGGCTCCTAATCCAGCAGTTCCGAGAGAAACAACCCAAGGAAAAAGAGAAGGAGACAGACAAGGATGAGGATGAGGAAGAGGATGACGATGGTTATCCCCACGTGAATTCCACTCTGATGATTTTTGCTGGTGTCGAGAGCAAAAGTCGATTGAAAGTTATCAATAGGGAAGTGAACATGGTCGCTCCGGCGACACCCAGTTACTTGAAGTGGTCATAGACTGCCATTACATTCGACCAGTCTGATCATCCAGCGCACATCGCCACCCCTGGGAGGCAAGCACTGGTGGTCGACCCGGTGGTCGAAGGCACTCGACTGACAAAGGTCCTGATGGACGGTGGCAGTGGTCTGAACATACTGTATGCAGAAACATTGAAAGGAATGGGCATTCCAATGTCCAGGCTCAGTAAAAGCCATATGAGTTTCCATGGGATCATTCCAGGCAAGAAGGCCGCATCCCTCGGTCAGATTGCACTCGACGTGGTTTTCTGTGATTCCAAAAATTACCGCAAAGAAAAGTTGACGTTTGAAGTTGTGGATTTCCAGAGTGCTTATCATGCAATTCTAGGCAGGCCAGCTTATGCACGATTTATGGCTCGACCATGTTATGTGTACCTCAAACTGAAGATGCCAGGTCCCAGAGGAGTGATTACTATCTCTGGTAATCGGAAGAAGGCAGAAGAGTGCTTCCAGAAGGGCTCAAAGATCGCCGATGCCCAGATGGCTGTAGTAGAATTGCAAGAATACCAGAAAAATGCAGATCTGAGTGACTTGCTGCGAGCCAAGAAGCCATCCACAGATTCAGCATTCCAGTCGTCTGGTGAAACAAAGTCGATTCATATTCACCCGACAGATCCCAGTGCTGCTCCGACTCACATTTCAACCTCACTCGACTCCAAATAGGAAGAAGCGCTCATCCAGTTCCTCCGTGAGAACTGGGACATCTTTGCATGGAAGCATTCTGACATGCCGGGTGTTCCCAGGGAACTGGCTGAGCATCGTTTGCGAGTCGAACCGAAGGTGAAACCAGTCAAAGAACATCTTCAACGGTCCACCGTCCAGAAAAGAAAGGCAATCGGGGAAGAAGTGGCTCGGCTTTTGGCAGCTGAGTTTATCCGAGAGATTTACCACTCCGAGTGGTTAGCCAATGTTGTCATGGTCCCAAAGAAAGATGACTCACTTCGCATGTTCATTGATTTCAAGCATATCAATCAGGCCTGCCCGAAAGATCACTTTCCTCTCCCTCGCATCGACCAGATAGTCGACTCGACTGCAAGGTGCGAGCGTTTGTCCTTTTTGGACGCCTACTCTGGGTACCACCAGATCCGTCTATATGGACCCGACGAAATAAAAACAACGTTTATCACCCCGTTTGGGTGCTTCTGTTATGTCACAATGCCATTCGGTTTGAAAAATGCCAGAGCCACATTCATGCGGATGATTTAGAAGTGCCTGCTCACTCAGATCAGTCGGAATGTGGAAGCATACATGGATGACATTGTGGTCAAGTCACGTAAAGGCTCCGACCTACTGACTGACCTTGCTGAAACCTTTGCCAACCTCAGAAGGTATGATATCAAGCTCAATCCATCAAAGTGCACGTTTGGAGTTCCAAGCGGAAAGTTACTCGGTTTTCTTGTTTCTGAACGAGGAATCGATGCTAACCCAGAGAAAGTAGGCGCTATACTCCGAATGAAGCGCCCTGTGCGTGTGCACGATGTCCAGAAGCTTACTGGTTCCTTGGCTGCCCTAAGTCGATTCATTTCTCGCCTTGGTGAAAAGGCGCTGCCTCTTTACCGACTGATGAAGAAATCAGACAAGTTCGAGTGGACCCCAGAAGCTGATGCAGCGTTTGCAGAGTTAAAAGCCCTGCTTTCCACCTAGCCGGTGCTTGCTGCTCCAATCAGCAAAGAGCCTCTACTGCTTTATATAGTAGCCACTGGACAAGTTGTCAGTACAGTACTTACGGTCGAGCGGGAAGAAGGAAAAGCTTATAAGGTTCAACGCCCAGTTTATTATATTTCTGAAGTCCTGACCCCGTCAAAGCAGAGATATCCTCATTATCAGAAGCTTGTCTATGGGATTTACATGACCACGAAGAAGGTTGCACACTATTTCTCAGATCACTCTGTTACAATCGTCAGCAACGCTCCATTGTCAGAGATTCTGCACAACGGAGATGCAACTGGTCAAGTGGCGAAATGAGCGATTGAACTCCTTCCCCTAGATATCAAGTTTGAGGCAAAGAAAGCTATCAAGTCCCAAGCAATAGCAGATTTCCTCGCCAAGTGGATCGAACAGCAACTGCCGACTCAAGTTCACTCTGAACACTGGACCATGTTCTTTGACGGATCCAAGATGCTGAACGGTTCTGGTGCTAGAGTAGTTCTGGTATCCCCCCGAGGAGACAGGCTCAGATATGTCCTCCAGATTCACTTTGATTCCTCCAACAACGAAGCAGAATATGAAGCACTCCTGTATGGGTTGTGCATGGCCATTTCACTCGGGTCCGTCGCCTCATGGTCTATGGCGACTCAGATTTGGTAGTTAATCAAGTGATGAAGGAGTGGGACGTCAGAAGCCCAGCCATGACTGGTTACTACAACGCAGTGAGAAAGCTCGAGAAGAAGTTTGAGGGATTAGAACTCCACCACATATCCCGGCTAAAAAATCAAGCAGCCGACGATTTGGCAAAGATAGGTTCCAAGAGAGAAGCCATTCCCAGCAATGTATTTCTGGAGCATATCCACTCGCCGACAGTTCAGGAAGATCCTTTTACCAAAGAGCCCCCGCAACCTAAGAGCGCCACAGATCCAACTGAAGTCGAGGTCCCAGCCGTGGTCGACCTGATCATGGAGGTTATAGCCATTACTCCCGACTGGACGGTGCCCTACATTGCGTACATCCTCAGGAAAGAACTCCCAGAGGATGAAGAAGAGGTTCGACAGATTGTCCGTTGATCCAAGGCCTTTACTGTGATAAGAGGGCAGCTGTTCAGGGAAAGCGTGACTGGAGTCGGTCAGAAATGCATAACACCAGAAGAAGGTCGAATGATCCTCAATGACATCCACTCGGGGACCTGTGGTCATCATGCGTCCTCCCGGGCCATCGTGGCTAAAGCATACCGAGCTGGATTCTATTGGCCATGAGCAAATGAAATGGCAAAAGATATAGTCGATAGATGTGAAGGCTGCCAGTTTTACTCCGACATGTCCCGCAAGCCAGCGTCTGCTCTGAAGACCATCCCCCTCATCTGGCCCTTTGTTGTTTGGGGACTGGATATGGTTGGGCCACTGAGAACTGGCTGGAGCGGCTTCACTCATGTGCTCGTTGCAGTCGACAAGTTTACCAAATGGATCGAAGCTAAACCTATCAAGAACCTTGATGCTAGCACTGCTGTCAGTTTTATCAGAGAATTGACGTTCAGATATGGAGTCCCACACAGCATCATCACGGACAACGGGTCGAACTTCGACTCCGATGAATTCAGATCTTTCTGCACCTCTCAGGGCACTCGAGTCGACTATGCTTCGGTCGCTCACCCGTAGTCAAACGGACAAGCAGAAAGAGCCAATGGCCTAATTCTCAAAGGATTGAAACCCCGACTGATGCATGATCTCAAACACGCAGCAGGCGCTTGGGTTGATGAACTTCCGTTAGTTCTGTGGGGCTTGAGGACAACTCCTAATCGGTCGACCGGACGAACTCCTTTGTTTTTGGTTTACGGAGCCGAAGCAGTTTTGCCAAGTGACCTGCTCCACAACGCACCCCGAGTCGAGCTCTTCTCCGAATAGGAAGCAGAGCAGGCCCGGCAAGATTCAGTCGATCTCTTGGAGGAGAAAAGAGAGATGGCCTTGATCTGGTCGACCATCTACCAGCAAGACTTGCGTCGATTCCACGCCAGAAATGTGAGGGGTTGAGCCTTTCAAGAAGGAGACCTAGTTCTTCGAGTGGATCAACAGAAACCACACAAGCTTGCCCCGACTTGGGAGGGCCCCTTCATCATCACCAAAGTTCTCCACAATGGAGCATACCATCTATACAGTATTGAGCATCAGAAAGACGAGCCACGGGCTTGGAACGCGGAGCTGCTCCGCCCCTTTTATACTTAAGCACTCGTTCGAATAAAATGTAATGAGAAACACCTTTTGTAATTCGTTTATCAAAGATAAGAGCTTACGGTTCTCTCATTCGATTGTGTTGTTCTTATTTACTTTTGAAATCCCCCAGTGGGTGGGCTTAGTCGCGACTCCGTTTCGCCTAAGTTCGAAAAAATCCTACCAAGTGGAGAGCAATCCTCCCACTCGGGGGCTTAGCTGCAGTCCAGCACTCGCCTATGTTCTCTCACTAGGAGACTTAGCTGCAGTCCGGTACTCGCCTAAGTTTGAAAAAATCCTACCGAGTGGAGAGCAATCATCCCACTCGGGGGCTTAGCTGCAGTCCAACACTCGCCTAAGTTTTCTCACTAGGAGGCTTAGTTGCAGTCCGGTACTAGCCTAAGTTTGAAAAAATCCTACCGAGTGGAGAGCAACCCTCCCACTCGGGGGCTTAGCTGTAGTCCAGCACTCGCCTAAGTTCTTCTCACTAGGAGCTTAGCTGCAGTCCAGGTACTAGCCTAAGTTTGAAAAAATCCTACCGAGTGGAGAGCAACCCTCCCACTCGGGGGCTTAGCTGCAGTCCAGCACTCGCCTAAGTTCTCCACTAGGAGCTTAGCTGCAGTCCAGTACTCGCCTAAGTTTGAAAAAATCCTACCGAGTGGAGAGCAACCCTCCCACTCGGGGGCTTAGCTGCAGTCCAGCACTCGCCTAAGTTCTCCACTAGGAGACTTAGCTGCAGTCCAGTACTCGCCTAAGTTTGAAAAAATCCTACCGAGTGGAGAGCAACCCTCCCACTCGGGGGCTTAGCTGCAGTCCAGCACTCGCCTAAGTTCTCTCACTAGGAGGCTTACTGCAGTCCATCACTCACCTAAGTTCTCTCACTAGGAGGCTTACTGCAGTCCATCACTCGCCTAAGTTTGAAAAAATCCTACCGAGTGGAGAGCAACCCTCCCACTCGGGGGCTTAGCTGCAGTCCAGCACTCGCCTAAGTTCTCTCACTAGGAGACTTAGCTGCAGTCCAGTACTCGCCTAAGTTTGAAACATATCCCTATCCGCAAAGATGACGAGGTGCAGGTCGACTGCAACCATCTCCTTCGGAGCTGCGGCACAAATACAACGTCCGGTCCATCCCTATCCGCAAGGATGACGAGGTGCAGGTCGACTGCAACCTTCTCCTTCGGAGCTGCGGCACAAGTACAACGTCCGGTCCATCCCTACCCACAAGGACGACGGGGTGCAGGTCGACTACAACCTTCTCCTTCAGAGCTGCGGCACAAATACAACGTCTGGTCCATCCCTATCCGCAAGGATGACGAGGTGCAGGTCGACTGCAACCTTCTCCTTCGGAGCTGCGGCGCAAGTACAACGAACGGTCCATCCCTATCCGCAAGGATGACAAGGTGCAGGTCGACTGCAACCTTCTCCTTCGGAGCTGCGGCACAAACAAGTACACCGCCCGGTCCACCCCTATCCGCAAGGACGACGAGGTGCAGGTCGACTGCAACCTTCTCCTTCGGAGCTGCTGCGTCTCCAGCGCAAAGACTATTCAAAGCAGTGAGTAAAGTCCATTCAAGGACAAACACAAGCACATTAGGAAATAAACCAAATTCAGATAAATCCTAAAGATTCCGAGAAGCAAATCAAAAGTACTCGGGCATCAAGCCCGAAGGAGTTCAACGGTTACAGCAATCACTCGGCATTCCGAGGCAAATTTAAAGCGTATTCAGGTTTCGTGAGTCTGTTCACTCGGCCGGAGGAGGGCTGGCAGGCTCCACGAATAAGTCCAGGTCGATCCCATCAGCCAATCCGAGTGGCACGCAGCGATGAAAGTCTCCATGAAGGAGTGGAAGTCAGTGCTTTTTTGGTGTTAGCGACTTTTGATCGCCAGCCAGCTTATTCTTCACGCGCCTTCTTGCAAATGGACTCGCACCAAGGACAGCGCAACGTCAGCACCGCACCGGCGGGCAGAGGATTTCTTCCATTTCTTGCACTCGTCAGGGATCTCGTTCAGTCGAGTCATCAAGGATTCCAGGTCATTCTTGAAGCATCGCCCCCGGACAAAGCGATTGAGTCGATTCGAGAGACAACCTCCTTCAGCGTGTGAGGTAGCTTGTGCGCTGGCGATACGGGACTCCAGTCGGGAGCACGTTCATCGCAGTTTTCGTCGACAGACTGGTGAAGCGATAGGGTCCAGACCCGTTCTCGACCCTTCCAGTTTCTTCGTCGAAGTCTTGGCAGAGTTCTGCAGCCAAAAGTTAGTCAATCGACCGAGCAAGATCCGATCGCAAGCATCAACACAGTCGGATTAAAGGAAATACCTTCCAGCGCGAGATAAAGCTTCTTGGCGAGAGTCCTTAGATAAGCTTCTGTGTCATTCCTCTTGCGGATTGCAGACTCCAACTTTTCATTCAGGATGACCTTGTCCTTCTTCAGACTGGTAACTTCGTGGTTAGCTTCATTAAGACAAGATTTCAGTATGTTCACCTCTCCTTCAAGCGTTCCGATTGAAGCAAGCTTCTTGTCTGCGAGAGCGGTTTTGTCTTGGGCTGCTTTTTGCGCGGCGGCGAGGTCCGAGTCCTTCTTGTCCAGAGCCAACTTCATTTTCTCTGCAAAAGAAGCAATCGAATCAAAGAAGAGATCAAAGAGATATATTGAAGTTCAGTCGACAATCAGTTACCTTCCATACCAGCGGCCTCGTCTTGAGCTTTTTTCAGATTTTGCTGAGCCAATTCCAAGTCTAAGTTGAGTTGCCTCTGCTTCTCCTCGAGTCAGCAAACTTGGAAATAAGAGTACAAGACTTCTGCAGAAGGCAAAAGATAGACCAATCGATAGGATTAAAGGTGGTTCACTTCCGAGTGAATAAAACCCAAAGAAGTCCATTTAGACCCCAGCTGACTGCACACAGTCGACTGCGGTCTCAGGGGCTACACCCAGCGGGTGCACCTGGCGTGCCCCCGCTGACTAAGACTCAACTCGTCCGGTCCGCCTGGACCAGGTTAAAAAAAGCGGCAGCAAGCTATTCAGACTCCAGTCGACTGCCAGAAGTCGACCGCGGTCTCGGGGACTACACCCAGTGGGTGCACTTGGCGTGCCCCCACCGGTTCTGATCCCACTCGACCGGCCCGCCGGAGTCGAGTGTAAGGAGTAGAAAGAAAAGAAAAAAGAACTCAGACCCCAGTCGACTGCCAGCAGTCGACCGTGGTCTCGGGGACTACACCCAGTGGGTGCACTTAGCGTGCCCCCACCGGTTCTGATCCCACTCGCCCAGACTGAGTGGAAGAGCGAAACTACCAAAAACAACAAAACACCCAGTGGGTGATATAATTCGACGCAAACAACAGGAGATTGCATAGAAGAAGATTTTCCGAGAACAAAAACAGTCAGAAAGTCTACTCACCTGGACATTGGCCCGAAGGGCGCCACTGGCGTCGTAGGCAGCCTGGCTGTTCTCATGCACCGTCTTCACCCGCTCCATCATCATGTCAGCATGTCAGATGGCTTCCGCAGCCGCTTCCGACTGGTTGTCCGGGACGGGGTAGCTGGTGAAAAAGTGTGCAGACGACCCAGGTGCGGCGGCTTGGAGCTCCGTCGCGAGGAGTTGGACAGGTGAAGGAACCACAGGTGCAGTCGACGATGTGGGATGCCCACTCGACAAGGATGCAGCGAACGTCACAGAGGCCCTTCCCGCGTCTTCAGCTTGACGGATGGGAGGTGTTGTAGTTGGTTCTTGCCGAGCCACCCTGCCAGCTGCTACCTTCTTGCTCTTCCTGGGCTTAGGAGCCACATCTTCATCATCATCTGGAAGATCAATGATGTTGGGTGGAGCTGCAAGGCAGATCATTCGACCCCAAGTGAACCACTCGAACGCAGTCGACCAAAGAATCCAGAACAAGATCACAAGAGTTTATACCTGGGTTGGAGGTTACCGCATCTTCCATTTCCTCGTCTCGGTACTGGAAAGAAGAGGTTCCTGACATAGCAGCACTACAAAGACCCGTATTCAATCGGTTACGTCTGGTTAATCGAGTCGACAAAAAAGACAAGTCAGATGGTTACCCGGAGATAGTAGGAACGGTCACTTTGATCCTGGGCAAAGCTTTTGGCAGTTTGAAAGGGGTGGCTTTCGGCGCTTTCGGCGCTGGAGACAGCGCAACTTTGGACTGCTTTGGACCCTTTTCAGTCGGCGTCGGGGAAGACGTCCTAGGACGCTTCGAAGACTGACCAGTCGGCGTGGCCACTAAGTCCGGAGCACTCGTCGGGTCGTGGGCTTGTTTGGATCTCCTCTCCCTGCGAGGAGGCAAGTTGACTTCTTCATCACCAGTCGATTCGTCGCTCTCCTCGTCTTCCTCGGTCTCCGAATGCTCCTAGCCGCTCTCGCCACTGCTCCCTTCTTCCTCAGCCTCTTGGTCCTACACTCCGTTGGGCATTGAGTACATGTCGATGAGGGCCTGAAAGGACAACGATCAAAGGAAATTCAATCGACCATAAACAAGATGTCATCGGTGAATCGAAAAGATACTTGATAAGACAGAATTATACCTGCTCCGACTGGTGCGAGTTGTCGAATGGAATCACCCTCCTAGATCCCCGAGGGTTATCTTTGTTGCTGGTGATCCCCATCAACCACTTCTCCAAGGTATCCTCGCTGACGTCCTCCGGGTGGATCTGAGTGGGATCCTCGAGCCCAGAGTACATCCACATTGGATGATCGCGCGCCTGAAGAGGTTGGATGCGTCGACCGAGAAAGACCTCCAGCAGGTCCATCCCGGTCACCCCGTCGCGGACAAGCTGGATGACCCACTCGACCAGCACCTTGACCTGCGCCTTCTCTTCTGGAACTACCTTCAGGGGGCGGGCTTCTCCACTCGAGCCAAAGAAAATGAGGAAGTCCAGTCGACTGGCCCGGGGTCGGCTGATCCTTGCAGTAGAACCAAGTCGACTGCCAGCCCCGGACCGAGTCGAGAAGAATCATGGCTGGGAAAGTACTCTTGCTCCTCATCTGGATCCCCAGACCCCCACACATCTAGATCACTTGTGTCCTCTCGTCACTCGACTTGCCTTTTTGACCGACTGGGATCGGCAGGTGAAGATGTGTTTGAAAAGACCCCAGTGCGGTCGACAACCAAGAAGTTTTCGCACATCGACACAAAAGCGGCCAGATATACTATAGTGTTTGGGGTGAAATGGTGGAGTTGAGCCCCAAAGAAGTTCAAAAAAACCCGGAAGAAAGGATGGGGGGTAGTGAGAATCCGCGATCTACGTGAGTGGCGAGGAGAACACACTCACCCTCCCTCGGCTGCGGCTCGGTTTCATCCCCCGGGAGCCATGCTGACTTGTGGGGGATCAGTCCCCCCTCCACCAGGTCGTCGAGGTCGTCCTGGGTGATTGTAGAGCGGATCCAGTCGCCCTGGATCCAGCCCGCCGGCAGGCCGGATCTCGACGAGGATCCGCCCCGGCTGGTCCGCTTGCCCTTCGCCTTCGCTGTCGCCTTCTTCGCGCATTCCAGCGCCACCATCCTCTCCTTCCCCATGGTGGCGGGTCGAGCTCGAGTAAAGGTCCGGCGATGAGGGTGGAAGCAAGCGTGGCGGAGAGATTGAGAGAAGAAGAGAGAATGGGAGCGCACGGGGCACGGGGCTGGTCCGAGGCCTTTTATAAGGTCGTCATCCGAGTGACTGACGGGTGGACCCAGGCGATCTAAAAAAATCCCGCAACAGTCACGCGCACAATACGTGGCGAAAAAGGTGGCGCGGGGATCGAGGAGACTTGCCTAATCTGTCCCGATAACCTCGTTTCTGTCCGTCTGGCGCGCTTCCCAAAATTCGAATCCCGCGAGATCCGCGGAGAGCAGAACAACCTGTCAGACTGAAGACAAACATCCTCTGCATCATCATTCGGAATTCTACCATGAAAATTCACTCGACAAAAACCAAGAATGGACCACGGCGACTGAGAAAGGAGTCGACGTCGTCACCTCAACTCATTGTTCCAGAACAGGATATACTCGTAACACAAAGAATGGGTCGGAAGTGTTCCCAACTCCTTCCCCACTCAAACCCTGATCCATTCGGGAGCTAATGATGAAGCTATGTACCTAGGGTAGGGTCATGGACCTGTCCGACATACCCTCCCCAAGGACATCTCTGCAAAGAATCAGAAGCAGTCGAAGAGAAACCATCGCCCACTCGACCATGAAGATGCGCTCACTCGACCACCTTGAAGACACTCGACCACCAGAAGATGAGAAACTCTCCACTCTGCAACGGTCAAGACTTAAACCATAGCTTTATGGGCATTTATAACACTTTACTGCAGGCGTTACCAGTAACGCCCCTCCTTTATGAACATTGAACCCTGTGTAACGGAGGGGAGCTGGGGTCCTGGCGCACTCTATATAAGCCACCCTCCTCCTCTGGGACAAGGGTTCGCACTTTTGTAAACACACACTCATATAATCCAGTCGACCGACTCAAGGCACCGAGACGTAGGGCTGTTACTTCCTCCAAGAAGGGCCTGAACTCATAAAACTCGTGCGTACAACTCCTCCATAGCTAGGATCTTGCCTCCTCATACTTACCCCCCATTCTACTGTCAGTCTTAGATCCACGACACGACCCCCCTTTCCTTCTCCTACTTCCTCTCCTTCCCTTTTCCCCCCTCCGATAGAAGGAAAAAAGGGTGGGGCCGAATCCTAGTAGGACTCCCCTCTCCCTGGCGCGCGCGTTGTTGGCCGGCCTCCTCCTCCCCTCCTTTATATATGGGGGCAGGGGGCACCCCAAAGGCACAACAGACAATCTCTTAGCCATGTGCGGTGCCCCCCTCCACAGTTTTACACCTCGGTCATATTGTCGTAGTGCTTAGGCGAAGCCCTACGCCGGTAACTTCATCATCACCGTCACCACATCGTCGTGTTGACAAAACTCTCCCTCGGCCTCAACTGGATCAAGAGTTCGAGGGACGTCGTCGAGCTGAACGTGTGCAGATCGCGGAGGTGTCGTGTGTTCGGTACTTGATCGGTTGGATCGTGAAGACGTTCGACTACATCAACTGCGTTACTTAACGCTTCCGCTTTTGGTGTACGAGGGTACGTAGACACACTCTCCCCTCTCGTTGCTATGCATCTCCTAGATAGATCTTGCGTGATCGTAGGATTTTTTTTGAAATACTGCGTTCCCTAACAGTGGCATCCGAGCCAAGTCTATGCATAGATGTTATATGCACGAGTAGAACACAAAGAGTTATGGGCGATAATAGTCATACTGCTTACCAGCATGTCATACTTTGATTCTGCGGTATCGTTGGATGAAGCGTCCCAGACCGACATTACATGACCGCGTTCATGAGACTGGTTCTACTGCTGTGCTTCGCACACAGGTGGCTAGTGGGTGTCTATTTCTCCAACTTTTGTTGAATCGAGTTTGACTATGCCCGGTCCTTGTTGAAGGTTAAAACAACACACTTGACGAAAAATCATTGTGGTTTTGATGTGTATGTAAGAAATGTTCTTGCTAGAAGCCCGTAGCAGCCACGTAAAACTTGCAAGAACAAATTAGAGGACATCTAACTTGTTTTTGCAGGGCTTGCTGTGATGTGATATGGTCAAGACGTGATGATATATAAATTGTTGTATGAGATGATCATGTTTTGTAACAGTTATCGGCAACTGGCAGGAGCCATATGGTTGTCGCTTTATTTTATGAAATGCAATCGCCATGTAATTGCTTTACTTTATCACTAAGCGGTAGCGATAGTCATAGAAGCAATAGTTGGCGAGACGACAACGATGCTTCGATGGAGATCAAGGTGTCAAGCCGGTGACGATGGTGATCATGACGGTGCTTTGGAGATGGAGATCAAAGGCACAAGATGATGATGGCCATATCATATCACTTATTTGATTACATCTGATGTTTATACTTTATGCATCTTATTTTGCTTAGTACGGTGGTAGCATTATAAGATGATCTCTCACTAAATTTCAAGGTACAAGTGTTCTCCCTGAGTATGCACCGTTGCTATAGTTCGTCGTGCGGAGACACCACGTGATGATCGGGTGTGATAAGCTCTACGTTCACATGCAACGGGTGCAAGCCAGTTTTGCACACGCAGAATACCCGGGTTAAACTTGACAAGCCTAGCATATGCAGATATGGCCTCGGAACACTAAGACCGAAAGATCGAGCGTGAATCATATAGTAGATATGATCAACATAGTGATGTTCACCATTGAAAACTTCTCCATCTCACGTGATGATCGGACATGGTTTAGTTGACATGGATCACGTGATCACTTAGATGATTAGAGGGATGTCTATCTAAGTCAGAGTTCTTAAATAATATGATTAATTGAACTTTAATTTATCATGAACTTAGTACCTGATATTATTTTGCATATCTATGTTGTTGTAGATCAATAGCTCGCGTATAGCACCCCTATTTTATTTTCAATATGTTTCTAGAGAAAAATAAGTTGAAAGATGTTAGTAGCAATGATGCAGACTAGCTCCGTGATCTTAGGATTATCCTCATTGCTGCACAGAAGTATTATGTCCTTGATGCACCGCTAGGTGACGGACCTATTGTAGGAGAAGATGCAGACGTTATGAATGTTTGGCAAGCTCGGTATGATGACTACTTGATAGTTTAGTGCACCATGCTTTACGGCTTAGAACCGGGACTTCAAAAACGTTTTGAACGACACGGAGCATATAAGATGTTCCAAGAGCTGAAATTTGTATTTCAGAGTCATGCCCGAGTCGAGAGGTATGAGACCTCTGACTAGTATTTTTCCTACAAGATGGAGGAGAATAGCTCAACCAGTGAGCATATGCTTAGAATGTCTGAGTACTACAATCGCTTGAATCAAGTGGGAGTTAATCTTCCAGATAAGATAGTGATTGAAAAAGTTCTCTAGTCACTATCACCAAGTTACTAGAACTTCGTGATGAACTATAATATGCAAGGGATGAACAAGACAATTCCTGAGCTCTTCGCGATGCTGAAATCAGCGAAGGTAGAAATCAAGAAAAGCATCAAGTGTTGATGGTTGACAGGACCACTAGTTTCGAGTAAAAGGGCAAGGGAAAGAAGGGGAACTTCAAGAAGAATGGCAAGTAAGATGCCACTCCCATGAAGAAGCCCAAAGATAGACCCAAGCCTGAAACTGAGTGCTTCTACTTCAAAAGAAATGGTCACTGGAAGTGGAACTGTCCTAGATACTTGGCGGATAAGAAGGATGGCAAAGTGAACAAAGGTATATTTGATATACATATTATTGATGTGTACTTTACTAGTGTTAATAGTAATCCCTCAGTATTTGATACTGGTTCAGTTGCTAAGAGTAGTAACTCGAAACGGGAGTTGCAAAATAAACAGAGACTAGTTAAGGGCGAGGTGATGATATAAGTTGGAAGTGATTCCAAGGTTGATAAGATCACCATCGCACACTCCCTTTACCTTCGGGATTAGTGTTGAACCTAAAATCAATGTTATTTGGTATTTGTATTGAGCATGAATATGATTGGATCATGTTTATTGCAATACGATTATTCATTTAAGTCAAAGAATAATTGTTGTTCTACTTACATGAATAAAACCTTCAATGGTCATACACTCAATATAAATGGTTTATTGAATCTCGACCATAGTGATACACATATTCATAATATTGAAGCCAAAAGATGCAAAGTTAATGATGATAATGCAACTTATATGTGGCGCTGCCGTTTAGGTCATATTGGTGTAAAGCGCATGAAGAAACTCCATGCCGAGGGACTTTTGGAATCACTTGATTATGAATCACTTGATGCTTGCGAACCATGCCTCATGGGCAAGATGACTAAGACCCCGTTCTCCAGAACAATGGAGCGAGCAACTGACTTATTGGAAATAATACATATTGATGTATGCGGTCCGATGAGTGTTGAGGCTTGCGGCGGGTATCGTTATTTTCTTACCTTCATAGATGATTTTAGCAGATATAGGTATATCTACTTGATGAAACATAAGTATGAAACATTTGAAAAGTTCAAAGAATTTTAGAGTGAAGTGGAAAATCATTGTAACAAGAAAATAAAGTTTCTACGATCTGATCATGGAGAAGAATATTTGAGTTATGAGTTTGGTCTTCATTTGAAACAATGTGGAATAGTTTCGCAACTCACGCCACCTGGAACACCACAGTGTAATGGTGTGTCTGAACATTGTAACCGTACTTTATTAGATATGGTGCGATCTATGATGTCTCTTACCGATTTACCACTATCGTTTTGGGGTTATGCATTAGAGACAGCTGCATTCACGTTAAATAGGGCAGCGTCTAAAAATCCATTGAGATGACACCATATGAACTGTGGTTTAGCTAGAAACCTAAGCTGTAGTTTCTTAAAGTTTGGGGTTGCAATGCTTATGTGAAAAAGTTTCAGCCTGATAAGCTCAAACCCAAATCGGAGAAATGTGTCTTCATAGCATACTCAAAGGAGACTGTTGTGTACACCTTCTATCATAGATCCGAAGGCAAGATATTCGTTGCGAAGAATGGATCCTTTCTAGAGAAGTAGTTTCTCTCAAAATAAGTGAGTGGGAGGAAAGTAGAACTTGATGAGGTAATTTTACCTGCTCCCTTTTTGGAAAGTACTCATCACAGAAATCAGTTCTAGTGATTCCTACACCAATTAGTGAGGAAGCTAATGATGATGTTCATGAAACTTCTGATCAAGTCACTACCGAACCTAGTAGGTCAACCAGAGTAAGATCCGCACCAGCGTGGTACGGTAATCCTGTTCTGGAAGTCATGTTACTGGACCATGATGAACCTACAAACTATGAGGAAGTGACGATGAGCCCATATTCTGCGAAATGGCTTGAGGCCATGAAATCTGAGATGGGATCCATGTATGAGAACAAATTATGGACTTTGGTTGCTTGCCCGTTGATCGGCAAGCCATAGAGAATAAATGGATCTTCAAGAAGAAGACTGACGCTGATGGTAATGTTACTATCTACAAAGCTCGACTTGTCGAAAAGAGTTTCTGACAAATTCAAGATGTTGACTACGATGAGATTTTCTCACTCGTATCGATGCTTAATGTCTGTCGGAATCATGTTAACAATTGCCACATTTTATGAAATCTGACAAATGGATATCAAAACGGCATTCCTTAATGGATTTATTAAAGAAGAGTTGTATATGATACAACAAGAAGGTTTTGTCAATCCTAAAGGTCCTAACAAAATGTGCAAGCTCCAGTGATCCATCTATGGACTAGTGCAAGCATCTCGGAGTTGGAATATACACTTTGATAAGTCGATCAAAGCATATAGTTTTATATAGACTTGTGGTGAAGCCTGTATTTACAAGAAAGTGAGTGGGAGTACTACAGCCTTTCTAATAAGCATATGTGAATGACATATTGTTGATCAGAAATGATGTAGAATTTTCGGGAAAGCATAAAGGAGTGTTTGAAAGGATTTTTTCAAAGAAAGACATCGGTGAAGCTGCTTACATATTGGGCACCAAGATCTATAGAGATAGATCAAGACACTTGATAAGATTTTTCAATGAGTACATACCTTGACAAGTTTTTTGAAGTAGTTCAAAATGGAACAGTCAAAGAAGGAGTTCTTGCCTATATTGCAAGGTGTAAAGTTGAGTAAAGACTCAAAACCCGACCATGGGAGAAAATAGAAAGAGAATGAAAAGTCATTCCCTATGCCTCAGTCATAGGTTCTATAAAGTATGCTATGCTGTGTACTAGACCTATTGTATACCTTATCATGATTTTGGAAAGGGAGTACAATAGTGATATAGGAGTAGATCACTGGACAACGGTCAAAATTATCCTTAGAGGACTAAGGAAATATTCCTTGGTTATGGGGGTGATAAAAGAGTTTGTCGTAAAGAGTTACATCGATGCAAGCTTTTGACACCGATCCGGATGACTCTGAGTCTCAATCTGGATACATATTCAAAGTGGGAGCAATTAGCTAGAGTAGCTCCATGTAGAGCATTGTAGACATAGAAAATTTGCAAAATGCATATGGCTCTGAATGTGACAGCCCATTGACTAAGCTTCTCTCACAAGCAAAACATGATCACACCTTAGTATTCTTTGGGTGTTAATCACATAGCGATGTGAACTAGATTATTGACTCTAGTAAAACCCTTTGGGTATTAGTCACATGGCGATGTGAACTAATCACATGGTGATGTGAAATATTTGTGTTAAATCACATGGCGATGTGAACTAGATTATTGACTCTAGTGCAAGTGGGAGACTGAAGGAAATATGCCCTAGAGGCAATAATAAAGTTGTTGTTTATATTTCCTTATATCATGATAAATGTTTATTATTCATGCTAGAATTGTATTAGCCGGAAACTTAGTACATGTGTGAATACATAGACAAAACAGAGTGTCCCTAGTATGCCTCTACTTGACTAGCTCGTTAATCAAAGATGGTTAAGTTTCCTAGCCATGGACATGTGTTGTCATTTGATGAACGGGATCACATCATTAGAGAATGATGTGATGGACAAGAACCATCCATTAGCTTAGCACTTCGATCGTTTAGTTTACTTCTATCGCTTTCTCCATAACTTATACATGTTCCTATGACTATGAGATTATGCAACTCTCGAATACCGGAGGAACACCTTGTGTGCTATCAAACGTCACAACATAACTGAGCGATTATAAAGATGCTCTACAGGTGTCTCCGATGGTGTTTGTTGAGTTGGCATAGATCGAGATTAGGATTTGTCACTCAGTGTATCAGAGAGGTATCTTTGGGCCCTCTCGGTAATGCACTGTTGGGGAACGTAGTAATTTCAAAATCTTCCTACGCACACGCAAGATCATGGTGATGCATAGCAACAAGAGGGAAGTGTATCGTCCACGTACCCTCGTAGACCGTAAGCAGAAGCGTTATGAGAACGCGGTTGATGTAGTCGTACGTCTTCACAATCCGACCGATCCAAGTACTAAACGTACGGCACCTCCGAGTTCAGCACATGTTCAGCTCAATGACGTCCCACGAACTCCGATCCAGCAGAGCTTCACAGGAGAGTTCTGTCAGCACGACGGCGTGATGATGGTGATGATGTTGCTACCGACGCAGGGCTTTGCCTAAGCACCACTACGATATGATCGAGGTGGATTATGGTGGAGGGGGCACCACACACGGCTTGGAACAATCAACTTGTGTGTCCTAGGGTGCTCCCTGCCCCCGTATATAAAGGAGCAAGGGGGAGGCCGGCCGGCCCTTGCAGGGCGCGCCAGGAGGAGGAGTCCTCCTCCTAGTAGGAGTAGGACTCCCCTTTCCTACTCCTACTAGGACGGGGAAAGGAAGGAGGAGAGGGAGAAGGAAAGGGGGGTGCCACCCCCCTTCCCTAGTCCAATTCGGACCAGAGGGGGATGGGGCGGCCTACCCTGGCCGGCCCTCTCTCTCTCCACTAAGGCCCATGTGGCCCATTACTTCTCCCGGGGGGTTCCGGTAACCCTCTGGCACACCGGTTTTCTTCAAAATCACCCGGAACACTTCCGGTATCCGAATATAGTCGTCCAATATATCGATGTTTATGTCTCGACCATTTCGAGACTCCTCGTCATGTCCGTGATCATATCCGGGACTCCAAACTATAATCAGTACATCAAATCACATAAACTCATAATACCGATCGTCACTGAACATTAAGCGTGCGGACCCTACGGGTTCGAGAACTATGTAGACATGACCGAGACACGTCTCCGGTCAATAACCAACAGTGGAACCTGGATGTTCATATTGGTTACTACATATTCTACGAAGATCTTTATCGGTCAAACCGCATAACAACATACGTTGTTCCCTTTGTCATCAGTATTTTACTTGCCCGAGATTCGATCGTCGGTATCTCAATACCTAGCTCAATCTTGTTACTGGCAAGTCTCTTTACTTGTTTCGTAATGTATCATCCTGCAACTAACTCATTAGTTGCATTGCTTGCAAGGCTTATAGTGATGTGCATTACCGAGAGGGCCCAGAGATACCTCTCCGACAATCAGAGTGACAAATCCTAATCTCAATCTATGCCAACTCAACAAGTACCATCAGAAACACCTGTAGAGCACCTTTATAATCACCCAGTTATGTTGTGACGTTTGGTAGCGCACAAAGTGTTCATCCGGTAATCGAGAGTTGCATAATCTCATAGTCATAGGAACATGTATAAGTCATGAAGAAAGCAATAGCAGTAAACTAAAATGATCAAGTGCTAAGCTAACGGAATGGGTCAAGTCAATCACATCATTATCCTAATGATGTAATCCCATTTATCAAATGACAACTCATGTCTATGGTTAGGAAACATAACCATCTTTGACTAATGAGCTAGTCAAGTAGAGGCATACTAGTGACACTCTGTTTGTCTATGTATTCACACATATATTATGTTTCCGGTTAATACAATTCTAGCATGAATAATAAACATTTATCATGAAATAAGGAAATAAACAATAACTTTATTATTGCCTCTAGGGCATATTTCCTTCATGCACATCACTATAAGCCTTGCAAGCAATGTGACTAATGAGTTAGTTGCGGGATGATGCATTACGGAACGAGTAAACAGACTTGCCGGTAATGAGATTGAACTAGGTATGATGATACCGACGATCAAATCTCAGGCAAGTAACATATCGATGACAAAGGGAACAACGTATGTTGTTATGCGGTTTGACCGATAAAGATCTTCGTAGAATATGTAGGGGCCAATATGAGCATCCAGGTTCTGCTATTGGTTATTGACCAGAGATGTGTCTCGGTCATGTCTACATAGTTCTCGAACCCGTAGGGTCTGCACGCTTAACGTTCGATGATGATTTGTATTATGAGTTTATGTGATTTGATGACCGAAGGTTGTTCGAGTCCCGGATGAGATCACAGACATGACAAGGAGTCTCGAAATGGTCGAGAGGTAAAGATTCAGATATTGGAAGGTTGCATTTGGACATCGGAATGGTTCCGAGTGGTTCGGGCATTTTTTCGGAGTACCGGGAGGTTACCAGAACCCCCGGGGAAAGATATGGACCTTATGGGCCATAGGAGGGAGGCTAACCAGCCCACAAGGGGCTGGTGCGCCCCCCACAAGGGAGGAGGCCGAATTGGACTTGGGAAGGGGGCGCCACCCCCCTTCCCTTCTCCTACTCCCTCTCCTTCCCCTTTTCCCCCTCCGGTAGAAGGAAAAAAAGGGTGGGTCGAATCCTAATAGGACTGGAGTCCTAGTAGGACTCTCTTCTCCCTGGCGCACCCCTTGTTGGCCGGCCTCCTCCTCCCCTCCTTTATATACGGGGGCAGGGGGCACCCCAAAGGCACAACAGACAATCTCTTAGCCATGTGTGGTTCCCCCCTCCACAGTTTTACACCTCGGTCATATTGTCGTAGTGCTTAAGCGAAGCCGTGCGCCGATAACTTCATCATCACCGTCACCACGCCGTTGTTTTGACAAAACTCTCCCTCGGCCTCAACTGGATCAAGAGTCCGAGGGACGTCACCGAGCTGAACGTGTGCAGATCGCGGAGGTTCCATGCGTTCGGTACTTGATCAGTTGGATCGCGAAGACGTTCGACTACATCAACTGCGTCGCTTTCGGTCTACGAGGGTACGTAGACACACTCTCCCTCTCATTTCTATGCATCTCCTAGATAGATCTTGCGTGGTCGTAGGATTTTTTTTGAAATACTGCGTTCCCCAACAACTAAGGGTGTGCTTCAGATATGGTTCCGGTCCTTCACGAAACTTCTCCTGCTTGCGTGCGTCAGTGGAGACGTCATCTTCAGCGTAGCGAGACATGTTGTGGAATTCCCTCTCATATTCATCCACTATCATATTGCCCTAAGAGAGGTTGCAGAACTCCTTATTTTTGTCCACCAGTCGTTGAGCAATGTGACGTGCACGTAAGACAGTCTAGAATTCAAGCCAAGTGGTGGCTTTTCCAATGGACATCGTACGTCTATGGCTTTCCCACCATTGAGGAGCTGGACCCTTCACGTGAAATGCTACAAAGGTGACACAACTGGCAGGGGCAACATTAGTTGACTCCATTTTTTGTCCACCAGTCGTTGAGGAATGTGACGTGCACGTAAGACAGTCTAGAATTCAAGCCAAGTGGTGGCTTTTCCAATGGACACCGTACGTCTATGGCTTTCCCACCATTGAGGAGCTGGACCCTTCACGTGAAATGCTACAAAGGTGACACAACTGGCAGGGGCAACATTAGTTGACTCCATCTCAAACAGGATGTCACGAAGCCAATCATTGTCATCCATGGGTTTGGTGGAGTAGCAGAAAATGGAAGGGTTGAGGCGCACGAACTCCTGAAGTGAGATCGAGCCAGCCTCCACACGAGCATTGTTACTTCCCATGCGGTCCACTAAGCTCCCTATAAACTGTCATTTCAGCTCAAACTGTTGCATCATAGCTTTGACATAGGGTGGCGGTGGAGGATTATCACCACCACGGTCATCATTTATTCTGGGTCTGACTACTACTAGCACGACGAGATTTCTTCTTAGTCATCCAGAGTAAAATAACATGGGTAGGTTAATTGGTGCAAGAGTAGGAACATATGAACGAGTAGTGAGTACGACTACCTGATACGTCTCCAACGTATCTATAATTTTTTATTGTTCCATGCTGTTATATTATCATTCTTGGATGTTTTACAATCGTTTTATACGAACTTTATATCATTTATAGGACTAACCTACTGACATAGTGCCCAGTGCCAGTTGCTATTTTTTGCTTGTTTTTTTACTTCGCAGAAAATCAATACCAAAAGGAGTCCAAATGCAGCAAAACTTTTTGGAGATTTTTTCTGGACCAGAAGACACACGATGGGCCAAAGAAGTACCATAGGGGGGCTTCGAGGGGAGCACAACCCACCTGGCCATGCCTGGGGGCCTAGGCGCCCCTGGTGGGTTGTGCCCACCTCGGCCGCCTCCCGCACCGCCTATTTGCTCTATAAATACCCCGAAATCTAAAACCCTAGGGGAGTCGACGAAACACAATTCGAGCCGCCGCAAGTTCCAGAAACACCAGATCCAATCTAGACACCATCACAGAGGGGTTCATCATCCTCATTGGTGCCTCTCCGATGATGCGTGAGTAGTTCATTGTAGACCTTCGGGTCCGTAGTTAGTAGCTAGATGGCTTCCTCTCTCTCTCTCTTTTAATTCTCAATACAATTGCCTCTTGGAGATCTATTTGATGTAACTCTTTTTGCGGTGTGTTTGTTGGGATCCGATGAACTTTGAGTTTATGATAAGATCTATTTTATCCATGAAAGTTATTTGAGTTTTGATCTCTTATATGCATGATTACTTATAGTCTCGTATTTCTTCTTTGAATCTTTGGTTTAGTTAGGCCGACTAGATCGATTTTTCTTACCATGGGAAGAGGTGCTTTGTGATGGGTTCGATCTTATGGTGCTCAATCCCAGTGATAGAAGGGGACATGACACGTATGTATCGTTGCTATTAAGGATAACAAGATGGGGTCTATTCCTATATGAATAGATCTTGTCTACATCATGTCATCGTTCTTATTGCATTACTCTGTTTCTTCATGAACTTAATAAAGGGGGATGTGCTGCAAGGCGATTAAGTTGGGTAACGCCAGGGTTTTCCCAGTCACGACGTTGTAAAACGACGGCCAGTGAATTGTAATACGACTCACTATAGGGCGAATTCGAGCTCGGTACCCGGGGATCATTGCCTGGATATTTTCATAATTATTTGAAGTTCTATCAATTGCCCAACAGTAATTTGTCTGCCCACCTTATGCTATTTTTCTTGAGAGAAGCCACTAGTGAAATCTACGTCCCCTTGGTATATTCTTTATCATATTTGCCTTCGAGATCTATTTTTATTCGCTTTTATTTTCAGATCTATTGTTCCAAAAACCCAAAAATACCTTGCTGCACTTTTTCTTTCTTTATTTTATTTTGCCTTATTGTGAGATCTATTTATCCAATCTACTACATAACAAATCTATCTTTTACCCGGGAGGGATTGACAACCCCTCTTACGCGTTGGGCTGCAAGTATTTGTTCTTTGTGTGTAGGTACCGTTTACATAGTGTTGCCTGGTTCTCCTACTGGTTTGATAACCTTGGTCTCATCACTGAGGGAAATACCTACTGTAGCTGTGCTACATCATCCCTTCCTCTTTGGGGAAATACCGACGTAGTTCAAGCCGCATCGAAAGGAATTTCTGGCACCGTTGTCGGGGATACATCATCAACATCTATCAGGTTCCTAATCACGAATCTGATCTCCTTGCAATTTACTTTATTTTCCATTTGCCTCTCATTTTCATCTCCCCCATTTCACAAAAAATCGTGGTTTTATTCACCCTCTTTTTCATTCGCCGCTTTCTCGTCAGATCTGTTTTGTGTGCAACATTGTTTGCGTAGCCACGATGGCTCAAGAGAACACCAAGTTGTGTGACTTTTCCAATACCAATAATAATGATTTTATTAGCACCCCGATTGCTCCTCCCGCCACTAGTGCGGAGTCTTGTGATATTAATGCCTCTTTGTTGAATCTTGTTATGAAAGATCAGTTTTTTCGGTACTCCTAATGAGGATGTCGCGTCCCATCTGAACACATTCGTAGAATTATGCGATATGCAAAATAAAAAAGATGTGGACAATGATATTTTGAGGTTGAAATTATTCCCGTTTTCTTTGCGAGATCATGCAAAAATTTGGTTTCCTTCTTTGCCTCGCAATAGTATCGATTCTTGGGATAAGTGCAAAGATGCTTTTATTACTAAGTATTTTCCGCCCTGCAAAGATTATTTCCCTTAGGACTCAAATCATGAATTTTAAGCAACCTGAGCATGAACATGTTGCGCAATCTTGGGAAAGAAGAAATTGATGTTAAGAAATTTTCCTACACATGGTTTAAATCTTTGGATGATCTTACAAAGTTTTTATGCAGGATTGAATTTTGTTCTAAAAATCTTTTTGATTCTATCGCAGGTGGTACTTTTATGGAAATTGCTTTGGGTGAAGCTACTAAATTGTTAGACAATATTATGGCAAATTATTCACAATGGCATATCGAAAGAGCACCTACTAGTAAGAAAATTAATTTGGTTGAAGAAATTAGTACATTGAGTGAAAAAGTTGATGATCTTATGAAATTGGTTGCTAATAAAAGTGCTCCTATTGATCTTTATGATGCGCCTTTTTCTACTTTGATTGAGAAAAATAGTGATTCCGTAGATGTGAATTTTGTCTCGCAAAATAATTTCAATAACAATGTTTATAGAGGTAATTTTAATGCTAGACCTTTTCTTGGAAATTCCTCTGATAATTATGGTAATTCCTATGGTAATCCTTCTTATAATATAATAGGAACACCTCTGATCTTGAGAATAATATTAAAGAATTTATCAATGCTCAAAAGAATTTTAATACTATGATAGAAGAAAAGTTGAATAAGATTGATGATATGTCTAGAAGCATTGATAGAATTTTTCATGATGTAGAAAATCTCAAGTTCAAAATTTGTGTGCCTAAGGTTGATGAATCAAGTAAAGGCGTTTTCTAAGGATGAAAATAATAAAAGAACCTCTATGCTTAGAGCTAAAAGAGAATTTTTAGAAAAGGCGTTTTCTAGTGATTGCTTTCATAAAAATGATGAAGATCTTAAAATGATTGGTGTTTCTTCTATTGATTCCTTGTTTACTAAAATTAAGATTGATGATAAAGGGATTGAAGAGGAGTCAAGTTTAGCTAGAAGGCGTCCCGATAATTCGGAGGGTGAAAATCTTGTTGAAAATTTTGATAAAAGTGGGTTTGGAGAGGTCAAGACTTTAACTAGTGATGTGCTCACTCTTTTGGATTACAAAGACTTTAATTATGATATTTTTTCTTTGATTGATTGTATTTCTTTGTTGCAATCCATGGTAAATTCACCCCATTCTAATGAACAAAATAAAGCTTTTACTAAACATATCGTAGATGCCATGATGAAAGCTTTGGAAGAAAAGTTGGAATTAGAGATCTCATTTCCTAGAAAATTACATGATGAATGGGAACCCACCATTAAAGTCAGGATTAAAAACTATGAGTGTTTTGCTTTATGTGATTTGGGTGCTAGTGTTTCTACAATTATGAAATTTTTATGTGATGTGCTTGGTCTTACCAATATTGAAGAGTGTTCTTTAAATTTGCACTTAGTGGATTCTACTATTAAAAAGCCTGGGAAGAATTAATGATGTTATTATTCTTGCAAATAGGAATTATGTGCCCATATATTTTATTGTTCCTGATATTGATTGCAATTCGTCTTGTCCAACTAAACTTGGTAGACCGTTTTTACGTAGCATTGGTGTCGTGATTGATATGAAAGAAGGCAATATTAAATTTCAATTTCCACTAAGAAAGGGAATGGAACACTTCCCTAGAACAAGATTAACCCACCATATGAATCAATCATGAGGGCATCTTATGGATCTAGAAATAAATATGACAATGCTTAGATCTATGCATTATGCCTAGCTAGGGGCATAAAATGATAGCGCTTGTTGGGAGGCAACCCAATGAATAAAATTTATTTCTGCCTGTTTCTTTCGGTTCTTGAGTGTTTGCACAATTATTCTACTATTATGATTGTTTTTTTATGTTTTAATTAGTGTTTGTGCCAAGCAAAGCCTACGGGATCATGTTGGGTGATAGTTGCTTCGATCTTGTTGAAAAAACAGAAACTTTGTTCGCCAGTCATAGAATTAATAAAAATCATAGAAGCGCGATAAAATCTTGATTTTTGTACACAAGATTGATATACAAATTTCCTACGTTGTCCTAATGTTTTAGAATTTTTGGAGTTGCAGAAGTATTCAAAGTTTCCAGATTGCTACAGACTGTTCTGTTTTTGACAGATTCTCTTTTCTTTGTGTTGTTTGCTTATTTTGATGAATCCATGACTTGTATTGGAGGGTATAAGCCATGGTAAAGTTGGAATACAGTAGATATAATGCAAAAATAAAATATGAATGAGTTTGCAATAGTACTTAGAGTAGTGATTTGCTTTGTTATACTAACGGATCTCGCGAAGGTTTTGTTGAGTTTTCCGTGATTGAAGTTTTCAAGTTTTGGGTGAGATCGCGATGGATGAAGGAATAAGGAGTAAGAAGAGCCTAAGCTTGGGTATGCCCATGGCACCCCAAGTTATTATCCAAAGAGGAACAAGCGACTAAGCTTGGGGATGCCCCGAGTGGCATCCCCTCTTTCTTCTAACGACCATTAGTATTTTACTTGGAGCTATATTTTTAGTCGTCATATATCTTGAGTTTTGCTTGGAGCATCTTGTATTATATGAGTCTTTGCTTGCTTTACTTTTTAGTTTGTGTCATCTATCCTTGCTGAACACACCTATTTGAGAGAGCCAAAATTATGCTATGATTTGTTAGAATTGCTCTATGTGCTTCACTTAAATTTCTTGAGCTATGGAATTGCTCAAGTGCTTCACTTATATCTTTTTGAGCACGGTGTGCTTTATTATTTTTGAAGAAATGCTCTCATGCTTCACTTAGATTTATTTGAAAGTTAGTAAAATTTTGAAGAAATTCTTTCACCCTTCACTTATATTATTTTGAGAAAAGCAAATTTTATGCTCATGTTCTTCACTTAGATCTGTTTGAGCTATCAAAAGCAACATATGAAATTTCTCCCAAAGTGATAGATATTCAAGAGGTATATAACAAAAACTTTCATGAAGATCATTGGACAAAATAAACTTGATTCTTTGTAATAGTTTTGCGATATGATGATAGTGATATGTGAGTCATGTTGATGAGTAATTATGGTTTAGTAAGAATATTGATGTTAAGGTTTGTGATTCCCTATACAATCACGAAAGTCAATAGTTATTCAATGAAATTATATCCTACTTGTGGTGCATTATTCGGTGTTAGTTATGCTTAATGCTCTCTTATGTGATTTTTCGTTTCTTGGTTGGATGCTTCTCAATCTTTTTCTAGCCTTCACTTGTACTAAGTGGGATTACTACTTGTGCATCCAAAATCCTTAAACCTAGTTTTGCCATATGAGTCCACTATACCTACCTATATGCGGTATTTTCGTGCCGTTCTAAGCAAATTTGTATGTGCCATGCCTAATCTTCAAAATAAATTTCTCTTTTGTGTGCTCATACTGCTCATGAAACGATAGGGGGTGGCCGATATTTTTCCATGCTAGATGTGTTATTCTCAAGATGAGTGTTTATTCACTTGTCATTGCACGATAGTACGACAAAGGTATTAGGGATGCCCAGTCCCAAAATGAAAAATGAATTTACTTTATGTTGTCACGTCATGGCAGAGTGGGTATATGAGGACCACTCAACATTTTCATCATGGTCTTCTCCTTTTGACCACCAAAGAAAAGAAAAGAATTTCAAAGAAACACACTAAAATGTTTTTGGAGTTTTTGTTTTTCTGAAGAAAGCAAAAACAAGAACGAGAAAAACTATTTACATGGGAAAGCTCCCAGCAAGCAAAAGAAGAACAAGAAATCGTTTTGGGTTTTCTTTTAATACTACAACTAAATGAACATGGAAAGGAAACTAAACAGAAGCTACAACTAATATTTTTTTTGTTTTTCTCAAAGCTTTTCACACGCACAAGAAGAAAGCGGGAAAAATAAAATAAACTAGCATGGATAGTACAATAGAAAGTATGAACACTAACAACTAGAATGAGTGTGTGAACATGAATGTAATGTCGGTGAGAAATACGTACTCCCCAAGCTTAGGCTTTTGGCCTAAGTTGGTCTAAGCCCATGGATCAAAGTAGCCCTCTCCGGTGTACTAAGGAGGATCCTTGGGGTTCCACCGGTTGGCGAGCTCCTACGGCTCCCACTGATAAATAGACTGCTGATATGGATCAGGTGATGGCTCTGGCTCAGGAACTGGGGATCGCGTACGCTCCCAGTATGCATAAATGTTCGCGAGCATGATGAGGTATGATGACCCACAAGTATAGGGGATCAATTGTAGCTCTTTTCGATAAGTAAGAGTGTCGAACCCAACGAGGAGTAGAAGGAAATGACAAGTAGTTTCCGGTAAGTTATTGTCTGCTAGTGCTGAAATTGTAAGTAGTGGAGTGTTTTGATAGCAAGATAATTTGTAACGAGCAAGTAACGATAATAGTAACAAAAGTGCAGCAAGGTAGCCCAATCCTTTTGAGGCAAAGGACAGGCCAAAACGGTCTCTTATGATAAGCAAAGCATTCTTGAGGGTGTTGAAATATATGGCCCACCTGAATTCAATAGAGGGTACACAGGAATTTCATCTAGTCACTTTCATCACGTTGGTTTGATTTGTGTTCACTACTTTGATAATTTGATATGTGGGTGGACCGGTGCTTAGGTGCTGTTCTTACTTGAAAAACCTCCTACTTATGATTAACCCCCCGCAAGCATCCGCAACTATGAGAAAAGTATTAAGAATAAATTCTAACCATAGAATTGAACTTTTGGATCCAATCGGTCCCTTACGAAATAGCGCATAAACTTGGGTTTAAGCTTCTGTTACTCTCGCAACCCACCATCTAATTGCTACTACACAATGCATTCCCTTAGGCCCAAATATGGTGAAGTGTTATGTAGTAGACGTTCACATGACACCACTAAGGGAATAACAAAATTCATACTATCAAAATATCAAATACATATCAAGTTCACATGATTACCTGCAACATGATTTCTCTCGTGGCCTCAAGAACAAAAGTAACTACTCACAAATGATAAACATGTTCATGATCATAGGAGTATTAAATAGCATAACGGATTTGAACATATCATATTCCACCAAATAAATCATATAGTAATCAACTACAAGATGTAATCAAAACTACTAGTCACCCACAAGCACCAATCTATAGTTCCGGTAACAAGATTGAACACAAGAGATGAACTAGGGTTTGAGAGGAGATGGTGTTGTTGAAGATGTTGATGCATATTGCCCTCCCCAAGATGGGAGAGTTGTTGGTGATGATGACGATGATGATTTCCCCCTCCGGGAGGGAAGTTCCCGCGGCGTAATCGCTCTGCCGGAGGGCAAAAGTGTCCTGCCCAAGTTCCACCTCGAGGCGGCGGTGCTTTGTCCCGAAAGTCCTCTCCTTATTTTTTCTAGATCAAAATGACTTATATACTAGAAGATGGGCACTGGAGGTGCGCCAAGGAGGCCACAACCCACCAGGGCGTGCCTGGGGGGGCCTGGCGCGCCCAGGTGGGTTGTGCCCACCTGGTGGCCCCCCTCTGGTGTTTATTGGCTCTAGTATTTCTTAAATAATCCATAAAAAATCTCCGTGAAGTTTCTGCTCATTTGGAGTTGTGCAGAATAGGTGCCTGATGTAGCTTTTCCAGGTCCAGATTTCCAGCTGCCGGAATTCTCCCTCTTGGTGTGTTCCTTGCAAATTGTAACATCGCAAATTTTCAATTTGGAATGTTATACACTAGACCATCATTGCATGTCATATTTATTGCATTTTGGTTGATCCTAGAAATTTTTTGCAACTCAAGGACCCTCAAGAGAGTTGGGGATTTCGTTATTTTCATATTTGAGTTGTCTCAAATTTTGAAAATAGGATCATTTGATTTTATTTATTTTATCTTCAATAATCTCTATTACAAAAATATGAGAGAGGGAATAAAATGACTTTCCCAAAATAAAGAAATATTGAGGATTTAATAAAAAAATCAAATAAGATTTTATTTGGTTTTATTTTCTATTTTATTTAAATTTAGGAAAAATGCGCGTTTTTAAAAATTGCATTTAGGCCCCAAATAAATGTTCATCCTGTGCGGCTTGATTTTAGAAGCCGGGGAAAATTTATTTCGGGATTTTTGGAGTCCGTTTAGTATTTCTTTTATTTGTTTTTCTGCACGGAATTAATTTAAAAAAAATCCGAACCGACTCCGAGCCATACCCGAGCGGGACTCCGCCCGGGGCAGCCTTTAAGTAGCGCCGCTCGAGCCCCGCCGCAGCCCACCAGCCCACCCGCGCCCTAACCCTAACCCTAGCCGTCGCCGCCCCGCACCGCTGCCGCCGCCGCCCGCGCCGCCTCGCGGCCGCCCTGCGCCACGTTTTGTAGGCCTATACAAGGTGTTTGAACGTATGGGAGAAGTAGCCTACAAGTTGGAATTACCCGAAGGACTGTCAGGAGTTCATGACGTGTTTCATGTATCCCAGTTGAAGAAGTGCCACGCAGAGATGGCTGACATACCGCTGAGGGATACGGTACCACTGGAAGCAATTCAGTTGGACAGTGATTTGACCTATGAGGAGAAACCAGTTAAGATTCTAGAGTTTACCAGTCGAGTCACCCGCAGCAAGGTTATCAAGTTTTGTAAAGTTCAGTGGAGCCACCACACGGAGGATGAAGCCACTTGGGAACGAGAGGAAGATTTGCTGAAGGACTACCCTCACCTATTTTCTAGCCAACCCGAATCTCGAGGGCGAGATTCATCTTAAGGGGGTTAGGTTTGTAACATCCCAAATTTTCAATTTGGAATGTTATACACTAGATCATCATTGCATATCATATTTATTGCATTTTGGTTGATCCTAGAAATTTTTCGCAACTCAAGGACCCTCGGAGAGAGTTGGGGATTTCGTTATTTTTCATATTTGAGTTGTCTCAAATTTTGAAAATAGGATCATTTGATTTTATTTATTTTATCTTCAATAATCTCTATTACAAAAATATGAGAGAGGGAATAAATGAATTTCCCAAAATAAAGAAATATTGAGGATTTAATAAAAAATCAAATAAGATTTTATTTGCTATTTTATTTGAATTTAGGAAAAATGCGTGTTTTGCAAAATTGCATTTAGGCCCCAAATAAATGTTCATCCTGTGCGGCTTGATTTTAGAAGCCAGGGAAAATTTATTTCGGGATTTTTGGAGTCGGTTTAGTATTTCTTTTATTTGTTTTTCTGCGCGGAATTAATTTTAAAAAAAATCCGAACCGACTCCGGGCCGTACCCGAGCGGGAATCTGCCCGAGGCATCCTTTAAGTAGCGCCGCTCGAGCCCCGCCGCAGCCCACCAGCCCACCCGCGCCCTAACCCTAACCCTAGCCACCGCCCCGCCACCGCCGCCGCCCGCGCCGCCCCGCGTCGCCCCGCCGCCTCGCCGCTGCCACGCGCCGTGTCGCCCTCGCCCGCTCGCCGGAGCCGCCGCCACCGCCTCGCCCGCTCGCCGGAGCCGCCCCGCCGCCCGAGGTAGCCGCCGTAGCCGGCGATTTTCTTTAGAAAACCGCCCGTTTTTTAAAAAGCCACGGTTTATTTTTTTAGATTTTTGTTTTTTATTAGATTGGTTTTATTTTCGGTTTAGTCTACTTAGTGAGCATTCGCCCGTTCGTTCGTTTAACGAACGTGTTCGTCGTTTATATCCAGTTAACGAACGTTCGTTTGTTAAACTGTTCCTCGTGTTCTTTTTCTCGGATTAAATCCGCGATTTTTCTGATTGCGATTTCTGATCCGATTTTCGTTTTAGTATAACTTTTCGCTCGTTTATCGGAATCAGGCGATTCAAGCGCCTGGAGTTTTGTCTCGAAACCCTCTTTCCATTTAACCAACTTAAACAAGTTTTTGTTTTTGTAAAAATTGCCCTAGATCCAGAATAGTAATCGAAGCCTATTTCTTTTGCCGTTTGTCTTTCGTTGCTTCGTTCGATTTGATTCTTTTTGCCAACCGGAGTTCTTAAGTTGAACTTTCTGGTTAGTTCTCTTATTTGAAGTTTTACCTGTGCATTAGTTGAGTACTTATTGTATGCTTGTTTGTTTGCGATAGAGTACCCAGAGTGCGCCGCTTGTTACTTCAAATCACTAGGTTTCCCGGATCATCAGCAAGGCAAGTAACACTTTGATCATACCTTCTACTACCCAGTTTTATTGCATTAGATCAATCTCTACACATTGCATGATTAGGATCTAATTAAATTGTGGGTTTGGGAAGTAGTTGAGGTAGTACCTATCACCTGTTTATTATCAAACCTTTGGGAGTTACTTCTACGTTTGCTTACTATTGCTATGCTATGCTAGTAGACGTGGATTGGATGAGTGATATCCATGACAGATGTGAGATTTTTAAATCAATGGTTTATCTAAGGTGGCAACTTAAATACACATCTGGGTGGATTGAGGTACCTGGGTATTCCAGGATTGCCTGTTTTCTTTTGGACCGCCACCCAGGCTCAAAGGGATCATGAGATTTTTCATGCTAGAAACTTCCGTGTGCAGCCACAAGCTATTATGGGCTCTAGCATAGTTGACTAAGTCGTGCGAACTCTTACAGTGGTAGACTAGCAGATGTAGGGGATGTAGGTGGTACGGTCTACCCGATCGTAAGGTGCTAGCGCTTCTGAAAGACTATGCCTCGGTCATCAGTTTCTCAAACACCATGTAGTGCGAGAAATCCAACGGAGGAGATCGAGCCTTGTGGGGAAAAGTGCGCAAACCTCTGCAGAGTGTATAAACTAATCATGGTTAGCCGTGTTTCCGGTTATGGACATCTTGAGTATCTAGTACTTGGATTATCATGTGAATCTCAACATGTTACTATAAAATTAAGTTTGACGGGTTTGTTTAATGATGTTTAATTGGGATTGAGAATGTTGTCAACCATTCTCAATGTTTAACAACCACCATGATAGTTAAATAAATTTATTCCTTTGCAGTAGGGAAAAATTGACTTTTCGCAAAACTGTAACCATAGAGCTTTCCACCAGCCAAATATGCATATAGTATAGCTGTTTCATTCCATTACTCTCTATGTGTTACCTTACCAGCATATTCCATGTGCTGACCCGTTTTCGGGCTGCAACATTAATGTTGTAGACTTTTCAGACGATGATTAAGGAGTTTTAGGACGTGGTTCTATACTCAGTGATGCCGTTGGAGTTGATGGACTCACTTATCTTCTAAGCCTTCCGCTGTTATCGTTATTAGATGGCCTTAAGCCATATTTATTGTAATAAGTTCTCTATTGAGACACTCGATGTAATAAGGGTGTGATTGCTACTCTGTTATAAATCCTTTAAGTACTGTGTGGTGTCAGCATTACTGATCCAGGGATGACACCGGAGCATAGAGATTGGACCGTTTGAGGTCTGGTCGCTACACAAATTATGAGAGAAAAGGCATTATAATTACTCCAAAAAGCATGGATAGAAAACATTATAAATAACAGTAAGAAAACATGATTCAAAATGGACGTATCAACTCCCCCAAGCTTAGACCTCGCTTGTCCTCAAGAAAAAACCAAAATCGAAAAACATGTCGACATGCTTTGAGAGAGAGGTGTCGATGAAAACAAAATACGGACATAGAAGCATCATGTTGATTATTATAACAGCAACAAAATTAAACATAGGACTTTTATCATAGAACTTTTATCATATACTTCTCATGAATAAGTAATAGTTCATCACACAATCAAAGTATAAAGCAAAAACTCTATTAAAAACCAACAAACTATGTTCTCAGTCAACTTTGCAACTGCAATTCATCATCTTTTTAGGAAGGGTCACATGTCGGAGCCTTTAGGCAAGTCCACATACTCAACCATCATATAGTCTTCTATGATTGCTAACGCTCACCTCGTACCCATGAGCAAAATGTTTCAACCGGACACGTAGAAATATAGGGGCTTATAGTTTCGCCTCCCAACATACTCACCTCAAGGGTGATGTCAACGATAATAACTCATGCCATCTATATTCAACTGGACATATGTGCCTAGATCTTTCCTCACCACATGATGCTTGCCAAAAGAGAAAAATAAAAGGAATAGAGAGAAAAAATTTGACTCTTTGCATAAAAGTAAAAGATAGGCCCTTCGCAGAGGGAGGCATAGGTTGCCATGCGCTTATTTGTTTGTATGCTCAATCCCTTAGTGCAAGAGAACGTCACGTTGTATTGCCCCTTAAGAAGACAACCTTTATTATGCAGTCTGTAGCTTTTATTCTTTGTCATCCAAGTTCGTACAACGCTTAATTCTCTTACACTAAATGATCTCACACTTTTAGAAGCAATTTTTATTGCCTTTTTTCACCGATGACAACTTACTTGAGGGATCTTGCTCAATCGCTAGGTAGGTATGGTGGACACTTGAAAAAGATTTGGATTTAAGGGTTTTTGGATGCACAAGTAGTATCTCTACTTAGTGCGGAATTTTTGGCTAGAAAAGATAGGGGGAAAGCATCACATGTTAAAGGATCTATGAGAATATGACTTCTATGCGAATATAAACAAACATAAATCATTAAGTTGTCTTCCTTGTCCAATGTCAACAATTTTGGCATATATTATTTTGATGAGGGCTCACAATCACAAAAGATTTCTAGGATAATATATCTGTATGTGAATCTTCTCTTCCCTTATTAATTCTTTCATGAGTTGCATCATTGACTAATGCTATGTTTGTCGATCTCTAATAAAATTTTCTTCTTATACTTTTCCTTATGTGGTGCCATCACCTACCATAGGATTAGTATATAATATTATTGATTTATTTCCTTTCTTCATTTATTTCCTTTCTCTTTTTCTTTCTGTATTTATTTTCTTTATTTGCAACATGAAAGTAAAAAAAGCAAAAACTCAAACTAACTTTATTATAAAACTTGCACACGATTAAAAGGATAGATCACTAAGCAAACTCTCAAAGAAGAAAGGATCGAACTAAACTTTTATTCATCTAAAGCAAAAGGATTGAACTAAAATAAGTAAAAGCAAAAAAGATAGTGGGATGATATGATACCGGGGGACCTCCCCCAAGCTTGGCACAAGCCAAGGGGAGTGCCCATACCTGATACTCAATTTTCTTTTTTTGGGTGAAGAAGATGATGGTGGTGATGAAGTGATCCTATCCTTAAGGATCAAGAGGTTCTCCAGCCGTCGGATGACGCTCTTGAGATGGATGATATGCTCTTGATGCAGAATATTTTCGCGAGAAAGATACTTATTTTGTATGCGAACTATTTCAATGATGCGAAAAGCCTCAATCTCAGCGGGAGTAAGATGAGGAAGGTAGGGTTTAAGGATATCCTCTTCCTCCTCCTCGGCCAACAGCTCTTGTGCTGCCACCGGGGGCGGATCCAAGGTAGCTTTATTGCCCTTGTCTCCCTTGAGGGCGTCCGTAGGCTCCTCCTGCTTTGTCTCGATCTTCATCAGCCAAGCGTCTCCTTCCATGTTTTTGGAGGATCAAGAAACATGATGCCTGGCTGGATAAATCTGACCAAAAATAGCAAGGAAAGAGAACAGAGGATTTCTTCATGATACGGTGATCAACAGGTTCGGGAAGTATATATAGATTTTTTATCTTGGAGGACAAGCATACAGAAGAAACACGGAGTACGGAAGGTGTCCCAGGTGGGCACAACCCACCTGTGCCTGGCGCGCCCTGGTGTCTTGTGCCCACCAGGGGACGCTTCCTGGAATTTTATTTATTTCCAAAATTTTAAAATATTCCAAAACTGATAAAAAATATTTTTACGGATTTTTCGGAGTCTGTTTACTTACCGTATCACGTACCTCTTTACTTTCACAATTCTGGAGTGTTCTGGAAGGACTCTTTTATGTGTTCTTCTGGTGTCAAAGTTTGGATAATATTATTTTCAACATTGATAGGCGTACCTAAGATATAATGCTTTATTCGTTGCCCGTTGACAACCTTCAGGTTAGTACCTTCGGAGTTATTTATTTTGATGGCTCCAGATCGGTAAACCTCCTCGATGATGTATGGGCCTTCCCATTTCGAGAGGAGCTTTCCTGCAAAAAATCTAAAACGAGAGTTGTACAAAAGAACATATTCTCCAACTTTAAACTCACACTTTCGAATTCTTTTGTCGTGCCATCTTTTAACTTTTTCTTTGAATTACTTTGCATTCTCATAAGCTTGGGTTCTCCATTCATCTAAGGAGCTTATCTCAAATAACCTCTTTTCACCAGCAAGTTTGAAATCATAGTTGAGTTCTTTAACTGCCCAATATACTTTATGTTCTAAAACTCAAGAGGCAAATGACAAGCTTTTCCATAAACCATTTTACAAGGAGACACACCCATAGGATTTTTATATGTTGTTCTATAAGCCCAAAGCGCATCATCGAATTTCTTAGACCAATTCTTCGTGGACCAATTAACAGTCTTTTGTAAAATTTATTTTATTTCTCTGTTGCTAAGTTCAACTTGACCACTAGACTGAGGATGATAGGGTGATGCAATTCTATGGTTAACATCATACTTAGCAAGCATCTTACGAAAAGCACCATGAATAAAGTGTGAACCACCATCAGTCATTAAATATCTAGGGACTCCAAGCCTTGAGAAAATAACTTCCTTAAGCATTTTAATAGAGGTGTTGTGATCAGCACTACTGGTTGGAACGGCTTCTACCCATTTAGTAACATAATCAACAACAACCAAAATATGTGTATACCCATTAGAGGAAGGAAAAGGTCCCATGTAATCAAATCCCCAAACATCAAATGGTTCAACAGCAAGTGAATAATTCATAGGCATTTCTTGACACTTATCGATATTACCTATTCTTTGACATTCATCACAAGAAGAGACAAACTTACGGGCATCCTCGAAGATAGTAGGCCAATAAAATACAGACTGCAATACCTTGTGAGCAGTTCTATCTCCAGCATGATGCCCTCCATAAGCCTCGGAGTGACATTTCCATAGGATTTGTCCCTGTTCATGCTCAGGTACACAACGTCTAATAATACCATCTACTCCTTCTTTATAAAGATGTGGGTCATCCCAAAAGTAATATCTTAAATCATAGAAGAATTTTTTCTTTTGCTGGTATGTAAAGCTAGGTGGTAAATATATAGCAACAATGTAATTAGCATAGTTAGCATACCAAGGAGTACTATGAGCAACATTTATTGCAGCTAACTGCTCATCAAGAAAACTATCATCAATAGGTAGTGGGTCATCAAGCACATTTTCAAGCCTAGACAAATTATCAGCTACGGCGTTCTCAGCTCCTTTTCTATCAATGATATGTAAATCAAATTCTTGTAACAAGAGAACCCAACGAATAAGTCTAGTTTAGCATATTTCTTTTCCATAAGATATGTAATAGCAGCATGGTCTATGTGAACAGTTACTTTGGAATCAACAATATAAGATCTAAATTTATCACAAGCAAACACCACTGCTAAGAATTCCTTTTCAGTAGTAGCATAATTTATTTGAGCACTACCTAGAGTTTTACTAGCATAATAAATAACATTAAGTTTATTATCAACTCTTTGTCCTAGAACAACACCAACATCATAATCACTAGCATCACACATAATTTCAAAAGGCAAGTTCCAATCAGGTGTTGAACAATAGGTGCAAATATTAAGGCTTTCTTGAGTGTTTCAAAGGCTTCTAAACAACCATCATCAAAACCAAAAGGAATATCCTTTTGCAAAAGATTAGTAAGAGGCCTAGAAATTCCAGAAAAGTCTTTGATAAATCTCCTATAGAAACCAACATGACCTAGGAAACTACGAATAACTTTGATATCCTTAGGACATGGCATTTTCTCAATTGCATCAACCTTAGCTTGGTCTGAAGGAAATATGCCCTAGAGGCAATAATAAAGTTATTATTTATTTCCTTATATCATGATAAATGTTTATTATTCATGCTAGAATTGTATTAACCGGAAACATAATACATGTGTGAATACATAAACAAACAGAATGTCACTAGTATGCCTCTACTTGACTAGCTCGTTGATCAAAGATGGTTATGTTTCCTAACCATAGACATGAGTTGTCATTTGATTAATGGGATCACATCATTAGGAGAATGATGTGATTGACTTGACCCATTCCGTTAGCTTAGCACTTGATCGTTTAGTTTGTTGCTATTGCTTTCTTCATGACTTATACATGTTCCTGTGACTATGAGATTGTGCAACTCCCGTTTACCGGAGGAACACTTTGTGTGCTACCAAACGTCACAATGTAATTGGGTGATAATAAAGGTGCTCTACAGGTGTCTCCGAAGGTACTTGTTGGGCTGGCGTATTTCGAGATTAGGATTTGTCACTCAGATTGTCTGAGAGGTATCTCTGGGCCCACTCGGTAATGCACATCACTTAAGCCTTGCAAGCATTGCAACTAATGAGTTAGTTGCGGGATGATGTATTACGGAACGAGTAAAGAGACTTGCCGGTAACGAGATTGAACTAGGTATTGAGATACCGACGATCAAATCTCGGGCAAGTAACATACACTACAAAAAAAGACACATTCGTGACATTTTGGGCCGAACGAAATTTTTTTCTGTCATACATATGACACTTATATGACGATAATTGTGACAAAACCCGGTATCATCATAGATGTGGTGGGCTCCTACTTCTATGACAAAAAACCATGACAGAAAATAGGCTTTTCGTCCTGGGCAGGCCGGAGATGCAGCTGCATGACATTCTTTGGGCCGTCCATGATGGAAAAAACCGTGGTAGAAACGAGGGGGAGGAAAATTTCGGGGAGTTCCCGGGAACGGTGGGAGGTCGGGGGCCGAGCGATGCGCGTTTCTCTCGTACACGTACGCGCGCGTGTGCGAGGCGTTGGCTCTAACTAAACCCGAGCGAGGCGTTGGGCTCTAAATGAACCCGAACGATTGCACTGCAGGCTACGCGTTACTAAACCCGAGCGATCGATCGATGGATGTTAACTGAATCCGATCGAGCGATTCCTTCGCTACTGCTGCTAACTGAAGCCGATCGATGCTACCTCTGGGATGAACAGTGAGCGTTGCTGGGGGGTTTGGATGAACAGTGTGCGGTGGCGTTGCCTCTGGATGAACAGGACCCCGTGGTGTGGTGGAGGGCTGGATGAACAGTAGACGGTGGAGGGGTGCCCGTGGAGGGGTGGTTGAACAGGACCCCGTGGTGTGGAGGGTTGGATGAACAGTAGACGGTGGAGGGGTGCCCGTGGAGGGGTGGTTGAACAGTAGCCGGTGGAGTAGCGTGCGGTGGAGGTTGGATGAACAGGAACCCGTGGAGGCTAGAGGAGGTCAACGGTAGCCCGTGGAGGCTGGAGGAGGTCGACAATGGAGATGAACAGTATCCCGTGGAGTCCCGTTTTGTGGTACGCCAAACCCCTCCCGATGAACAGGACCCCCGTTTCGACCGTAGCGCTCCAACACAAGTCCGTTTCGTCCGTTTTGCGGTACGCCATACCCCTCCCGATCAACAGGACCCCCGTTTCGACCGTAGGAGGTCCGTTTCCTCCGTTTTGCGGTACGCCACACCCCTCCCGATCAACAGGACCCCCGTTTCGACCGTAGGAGGTCCGTTTCCTCTGTTTTGCGGTACGCCAGACCCCTCCTGATGAACAAGATCCCATTTCAAACGTGGCCGGTCGAACACAAGGTCGTTTCCTCCGTTTTGCGGTACGCCAGGCCTCGTTTCCATCGCATGTTCCGTCCAAGCCTCCCCGATGAACACGACCACGCATTCCGTTCCGACCCAGCCGGTTAGCTCCCACGCGTTCCGTTGCCTCCCCATGAACACGACGCATTCCGTTGCCTCCCCATGAACACCAGCATCCTATTGCCTCCCCAGGAACACGACGACGACGTTGTTTCTCCGTTCCGACCCAGCCATGTACACGAGCCCTGGCCGTATGTATGCGCGAGTAGGCGTTCGAGACCCCGCCCGTATGTACACATACATGGCCGTATTTTATTTCTTGCACCTTGGCCGCTGTATGTATGTGTACATGCTACATGCACGCCTCTACTACGACACGTACGCGCCTCTACTACGACATGTACACGCCTCTACTACGACACGTGCGCGCCTCTACATCCACCAGTATATATGTACATACACGTTCGCGACCAGAATGACAACGCTACGTACGCTTCGACCGGGTGGGTCCCGACTGCCAGACACTTCCTTGCATGCAAAGATGTAGTTGGTGGGTCCCAGCTGTCAGGGGGGCGATTTGTTTTTTTGCCCGGATGCACTTCCTTTCATGCGAAGATGTAGCTGGTGGGTCCCAGCAGTCAGGGGGAAACATTTTTTTGTGAAATACGGTGGCCTGTCCTGTGGGTCCCCGCTGTCAGGTGGAGGAATCATTATTTTGCGCGTAATAAGGAGGTACTTCCTTGCTGCGGCCGTGGACCCAGCCGTCAGCCTCTCCACGTACAGTCCACGTCCGATGGAAGTCGTTCCTTGACCACGTTGACCACACCGTGCCGAGAGCACCACGACGGTGGACGACGGCGAGGACTAGGAAGGGGACGACTCAGAGCCGGGGAAGACACAGCAGTGGATGCCCACGCGAAGAGGAGTATGAGGGTTCACTGGTTCGGCTGCGGTGTGAGGCTGCTGTCGCCGCAGAATAATAGGGGGTGTGGATGAGTAGAGGGATGGCCTGGCTAGCAGTGGGAGTAGTAGGGGGCGGTGAGGCCTCCGTGGCATCACAGCCGGCCACGGGAGGCAGGAGCACGCGACACTGGTTTGGGCGGCTGGAGAAAGAAGACCAGAGGTTGAAGAAGCACTACGGCTGTTGGATGAACATCGTACGGTAACATGAGCTAGAATCGTTCATATTGACTAAGTTCACAAAGCCCTCCGTCCCCGTCAACTTGGTAGGCCCACAAGTCAGCCTCCCACTATGCTGGGTTCCAGCTGGCAGGGGGGAAATTCATTTTTTGTGTGCGTAATATGGAGGCACTTCCTTGCGTGTGAAGATAGCTGGTGGGTCTGACATGTCAGCGGGGGGCACGTTATTTTTGCTAAATACAGAGGCCCTTCCGGTGGGTCCCAGATGTCAGGTGGAGGAATCATTATTTTGCGCATAATAAGGAGGCATTTCCTTGTGTGCGGTCGTGGACCCAGCTGCCAGCCTCTCCACGCACAGTCTACTTCCGATGGTGTCGTTCATTGACCACGTTTACCACGCCGCGCCGAGCGCATCCAAGGTGGTGGACGACGGCGAGGCCCCGGACAGCAACGAGCCAGAGATGGGAAGACGCGGGAGTAGAGTCGCAGACGGAGAGGTGTACGAGGGTTAACTGGTTCTAGTGCGGTGTGGTTTGGCAGTCGGTGAAGAAGAATAGGAGGTGTGGAGGGGTGGAGGGATGGACTGGCCAACGGTGGAGTAGCGCTTCATAGCGAAGCGTGCTAAGCAGAGCTGCTAGCAGCAGGAGGCGGGAGGTGGTCCCGGCGGCGCTGGAGGAAGAAGACGAGAGATTGAAGATGGATGCCGGTCGTTGGATGTAAATCCAACGGCTAACATGTCAGAATCATTTGTTGACTAAATTGACAACAACTTGCGTTGGCTTCGACCTATTGGCCCACATTTCAGCCTCCAAAAATGTGGCACGTATTCAACCCATTTTTTCAGAATTTACAGTCTTTTTTTGCGTGGTAGAATTTACAGTCAATTTGATCTTTTTTTGAATTACAACCATTAGCTGGGCTGGGTGAACAAATAATGTAGCGTCCATGCGGCCCATTTATTTTATTTCCTAAAAAATTACAGGCCATTTGCACTTTCTCGAAATACACGATTTTGCTGGGCTGATTCTAATTATAATGTTGGGTTGGGCCAGCAATGTTATCAAAAAATAAAAAGGGGTTGAGCATTTTGTTATAAATATATTTAAATAATAAGTGATATTATTACATTCGTCCTTAAATCTTACCAAGCTTTTGTACACAATCACTAGGATTTTCGTGCCAAAACAATCCAGGATTTTATTTGTTAAGAAATTATTTTTATAAGTTAATGAGATGTGGGATATTGTTTTCTTACATATGTAAGTATATGTTAAATATATGATAACAATAAAAATAATATATAATAACATATAAAATAATTTTTTTAGAAAAACAGGGAGCATCTCCCCGGTTCCATTGCTGAGAATGAAACCACAACATATTCTGATACAGCAGCTCAAAGAGCAGTTCAAAAGCAAAGGTTGAAAAGCTACAAACTAGGGGGGTGGATGAACAAGTTCTCTGAATAACACGAATCACCCGAGCGGTGCCAAAGGCAGAGCGGATAGAGCACTCAAATGACACAAGGAGGGTCCAGCGAAGCCTTCATGGTGTTCAGCCGAGGGGCCGTGTCAGCCTGTGGCGACTAGTAAGCAAGCAGAGACACCGGGCTGGAAGGCGTAGCATGGTGGATGTCCCTCTTTTTCGGCGCCAGGTGCCCATCATCTTCATCAGAGATCTTGAGACGAGCCCACGGGTCCAGCCCCAGAGCAGGTCGAGCCTTCTTCAGCCACAAGTGATCGCCAACGGTTTCTGGAGGGATCTTGTTAGGGTTTCCATGAAGCTCATCAACTTGTCCTTGTCCGATCCAAAGGAGAGAATGGCCCAGTTCCTCACCATGTTCCTGATCAACCTCAAGACCCGCGGAATGAAAATCCAGGAGGTGTTACTGAAAATCATAGCATTTCTATATTTCCAGAGGCACCAAAGGACAACTGAGCTAACAGTATTTAAAAGTGAGCACTTTTTGGTAGCAATCCAGAATCTGGCGACAGATTCGAAGGATGAGCCAATCTTACTAGAGAAATATTCCTCAATGTGGGCCCAGAGATGTTTAGCAACTATACATTCAAAAAATAGGTGAGAACAAGACTCTTGTTCCAAGCAATAAACACAATCAAGGGGTTTGATGATGTGTATCTTCCTAAGGTTATCCCTAGTCATCAATTTGTTTTTGGAGAGAAGCCAGAGAAATACATGAATTTTAGGGGGAACTCTCAATTTCCAGACAGCAGGGATAAACACGGGTTGAACCCCTCTAAAGTTGATAACATGATAGAGGGAGCTGGAGGAATACTTCCCCTTATTGTCCAGCTGCCAAATCAGGGCATCCAGCTTGGCAGTAAAGGTAATTCTTTTGGCAATTTCCTCCAACTGGAACCATTGTTCCATGAGACTATCACTAAAGTTCCTTCTAAAATAGAGTTTTAGGCATTGACCATCCCAAACTTCATTGACACTTTTGTTAAGCTCATTGCAGACAGAGTAAATAGGCCAAAATTGGACTGCTAGGGGGGATGTGCCAAACCAAGTATCTTCACAGAACCTGGTTCTGCTCCCATCCCCTATGTTCCATCTGTAGCCAAATTTCACAGCATGCATAATAGATTTTAATCCTTTCCAGAATCTAGAGGTCTTAGGGTTGGAGGAAGGGACAAAAATATTAGGTTTATTTCCTAGGTATTTATGGGCAATAAGAAGCTTCCAGGGTTTCAGGTCTTCCTCATAGAATCTTTTAATCCAAGACCCTAGAAGACAGATGTTAATTTCTTGGAGGTTAGGTATGCCTAGGCCTCCAAAATCTTTTTTCACAAAGACTAGGGCCCAATTAGCAATGTGTAGCTTCCTATTTCCCTCAAAATCATTCCACAAGTAATGAGACATCTGAGAATTGATGAGGTTCACTGCCCATTTAGGGAACTTGAAGAAGGAGAGGAGATGCACTGGAATGCTAGCCAAACAAGCTTGTATGAGGATCAATCTACCTCTGTAAGAGAGAAGTTTGCCCCTCCACCCAAAAATCCTTTTAATGATTTTATCCAGAAGGGGTTGGATATCCTCTCTCCTCAGTTTATCATAGTGGAGAGGGATACCTAGGTACTTAATGGGGAAGTTACCTTTATTACAGACTAGAATAGAGAGGAAGTCAGCTAACTCCTGATCATCCATGTTGATATGGATGAGTTCACTTTTAGAGTAGTTGATTCTCATGCCTGAGACTTGTTCAAAACAGGTTAGAATAATTTCTAGATTGCTAGCATGTGTGGAGTCATTGTCTAAGAAAAGGATGGTATCATCTGCATATTGAAGGCAGATGATGCCACCAGGGCAGACCTCAGGACAGAGCCCTGCAATCAGACTATGATCAGCAGCTTTGCTCAGCATTTTAGTAAGAACGTCCACTACTAAATTAAACAAAAGCGGGGAGATGGGGTCACCTTGCCTAAGGCCTTTACCAGCAAGGAAAAAAATCACTTTCACAGCTATTTAACTTGACCCCAACAGACCCCCCATGAGTAAGTTGCTGGATCCAACTAGTCCATTTACCCCCAAAACCTTTAAGCTCCAGGAGTTTCATAAGGAAATCAAGGTCAACTTTATCGAATGCAGTCTAAACTAGAACTACCATCTAGAGAAAAATTCTCACAAACAGAGCCTTCAAATATGTTTTGGTTAGGGTAAATAAAGGAAGAGCATTCAATGCCATGTTTAAGAGAGGTAACATCTACACCAATCTTAGCAGCAATGGCATTGAAGGAAGGATCATTAAAGTTGGAGAAGGAAGTGTGTTTCATACCCTGGGGTTTTTGCACTTCCAGGTTCTGAACCTCTTTGAGCTGTTGAGCCTTTCCAATAATGGTTCTCTTGTCACCAGCTACCCTGGCACTGGTTCTGGTGACTTGAATAGGACCCCATTTGGGAAGGTGCTTCTCCTTAGGAAGGGCAGGGAAGTCAGAGTTGTATTTTGAGTCCAAATTGTCTGGGAGTTCAGTTGTTTTAACAAGTGCCTATTGATCCTCTTGTAGATCTACAGAACCTTCTAATTCCATCAGATCATCATCTTTCAGGAGCTCCATTTCCCTGAGGAGGTTGAATCCATCAGTTTCATCAAGCACAGAATTCAAGATCTTTTCCTGGATGCTGAGTTGAGGAGTGTATGGAGAATCAGGGAGGTGTGTCTTGAGGACTGAAGTGGGTGTAGTTTCTCCAAGCATCTGATTGTGGCCAAAAGACTGTCCTCTGATGTTAGGGGCCCCAGAATTGGCAGCAGGCCCTTTATCTGATTCAGATCTAGAGCTCCTGTTGGATTCAGCATCTTCAGTAAGATTGGTACCAGTTTCAGCTGCAGAGACATATGTACCAGCAGAGAGGTTGGTGGAGGTGCTAGTTTCAGTGGGGGTTAAGGACTCCACCTCAATGAGTAGCCTGTAGATTTTGTTCCCAACTTCAAAAAGCCTTTCAGTAGGGATTTTGGAGGGATCTTTGCATAAGATTTTGACACTAACAGTTTCATAGAATGACTTGAAATTATGCTGCCAATCCACATCCAGTAAGACCCCCGGAGTGGAAGTGATTTGATCCAGCATAGTCCAGTCACACCACTTGGGGGTTCAATTTCCTGATCTTGATCCAAGTTTCCTGGAGGTCCTCTTCAGCCTCAATCCTGCCTTTCTAGTAGGACTGTTGGTTCTGGTAGGGCTCTTCCAAGTTTTACAAGCCCAAGATGTTTTGCTCACACTCCTTTCAGTTTGAGTCCTTCAATCCTTTGCTCTGTTGGATATGGAAATCCTCCTGTACTCTCAAGATCAAGGTCTTTGCTTGGACAGGTTGAACACCAAGGATATGGTTGAGAGAAGGCACTGGCACATGGAGGATGGAGTCCACTGTAGGCTATGCCCTTTGCAGGCTAGGGAAACCAGAGATCACTTGTTCTTCAATTGCAATTTCAGTGTAAGGGTCTGGAATTATCTACAGATTGATTGGTCTGCTGGCACCTCCATGATTGAGCTGGTTACTCAGGCAAGGAGAAGTTTTGATAGGCCTTTCTTTTCTGAAGTGGTATTCATTGCTTGCTGGCATATTTGGATCATCAGAAATGCCAAAGTGTTCAGAAATGAGAGGGCCAGTTTCAACAAATGGAGGTTTGCTTTTAGGCAGGATATTAGCCTCATGCAGCACAGAATCAGAGCTGCTTACAAGGATGACCTACTAAAATGGATCTCTTACCTCCCCCCTAAGCTAGTTTTGTAGGGCTTTATTTTTTCTTCTTCCTTGTAACCTGGTTACTCCTTGTAATCAACTTGTTGTATCTGTTATTTTTTCAATAAAGTTTTGATCTGCTGTGGGGGTTTTGCCCCACAGTTCACAGTCAAAAAAAAATCTTGCCTTTCAAGACTTCAACATTGACTACAACATTTTCTTTTTTGAGACCAAAACAGGGGTATCCAGCAACTTGAACTGCATCTATTTTAGGAGGGAATTTGACCAAGAATGTCCACTCATCTAGGGCATTGATTGGCCAGGGCCAGTTGGTTTTGTAAATGTCTGCAAACTCAGTGGCACGTTCCTGCTTGGTCACTTCACCAACTTCTACCAGAACAATCCCCACATTCTTCAGGGAGCCATGATACTGAGCATTTTCATCAGGTGGGTCTATGTGGTAGAACCCTAATCCTGGAGCAGCACTTCCAACATATCTAGCAGAACTATGGGTTTTCCTTCTGACAGGGCAATTCTCAACTGTATGGGTAACCATTTTGCAGATAAAACAACTCTTGGGCTTGACACATTTATCCGAATGATGCCCTGGTTCCCCACAGTTGTAGCAAATCACCTCAGAGTATGCCATAAGGCCCGAAGCAGGGGCAGGACCAGTTTTATGGATGTCCTGTCTCTTCTTTTGCTGATTCTTGCCTTGAGATTTCCCACTGATCTAAGAGTCACGCTACACAAAAAATACACTTCCGTGATGATACGTGTTTGTCACAGTAGGTCGTGTTTTTTGTCATGCATGTACATCCATGACAAATTTATGACAGAATCAAGATAGTCATACCTGTGCTATCGTAGAAGTGTTCCATGACATTACCAAAATTATCATCATGGAAGGGTCCACTTCCATGACGATAAATCGCGCGTCACAGAAGTGCTTTCGTCAAGGGTGACCGACACGTGTCATCCACCGTAACGGAAAGCCGTTAAGCTATCGGGTCGGGTTTTGGATCCGATAACCCGTTAACAGCCCCGACCAATGGGAAATTTCCACGTGTAAAATTCTTATTGGCCGGACGAAACACGTGTCAGCTTGTTAGTGGGTCAGATAGGCGCCTATGATACGTCGACACGTGGCACGGCCCAACAGAGGCCCATTCCTGTGAAAAGGCCGGCCCGTTTGACTTGGTCAAAAGGTGGCGGGCCGGCCCATGTAAAGCCTGTTAACGGCCTGTTCGCATATAGCCCACTTACAGCCTGCTAATCCAAGGCCCGTTACGCCCTATCCGAATTAGGCCCAGTAGCGTCATCTGGGCCACCCAATATGATTCCAGCCCGTTTTCACTTCTGGCCCATGTATGGCCCATGACGTCTTTCGGCCCATATGAGGCCCTATGTAACTCTTGGCCTATTAACGGCCCGTGGTGAAACTGGCCCGTAATGAACAGTGTATCACTTTACACCCATTAACGGCCTGTGGTGAAGCTGGCCCGTAATGAACAGTGTAGCACTTTATACCCATTAATGGCCCGTTATTCCGTTGGGCCGTTTCCAGCCCATGTTATCTTTCGGCCTTCTCAGAGCCCATTTATTCTTGGGCTCATTTCCAGCATTCGTTTACTTACGGCCCGTTACTGCCATTTTCTGCTTGTGGGCCAAATTCAGCCTGTGGTTACAGTCGGCCCATTTGTGGTCCGTTAATACGTTGGGCCGTTTTCATAGCGTCATCAAATACGGCCTATTAACGATGGCCCGTTATGGTCGGCCCATGAACGGATGATTCCAACTCTAGCCCGTTTACGGCCATAATGCAGCCTGTTATTGGCCCATGTTTGGCCATCGATCATACTGCCCATATAAGGCCCATTGATGATACGGCCCGTAGAAGGCCCATTGTTTCTACGGCCCGTAGAAGGCCCATTGTTTCTACAGCCCGTAGAAGGCCCATTGTTTCTACGGCCCGTAGGAGGCCCAATGTCACTACAGTAAATATTAGCCCATGGTTATTGTGGCCTAGTTTTAAAAAATAGGTTATTACAGCCACTAGCAAACCGCGGAAAAAGAACTGCAATGACTGGAAGCAAAGAAATAAACAAGACAACAAGGAAATAAATAAGCAAGCAACTTACGCTAGGCTATCACGGCTATCACACATATTACATCCACTGGGCATCAAAGTTCGCCACCAGTGCAAATAATCGCACCGACAAAAGAATATACAAAACTGAGAGCACTTCAGAAGGCACTAGGCCTGGCCAGGTCGGGCCCCCCCAAACAGCTGAAGAAGCTGAGTAGACCTCAGTTGTGTCAACGATAGATGCATCAACACTAGATTTAAGGCATGATGGTGCGCACTGCAGTCCTCTGACATCTTCATTGCATCTTTGACTTCAAGTCGGAGCTGAGCTCAGGCAAGCCTTTCCGCTTTAAGTTGAGACTGAAGAAGTCAAACTGATTGAGGCAGCGACTGCACAGAGGTTGTCTCACACCTGCTAGTGAGTAGCTTCAACTCACTGTCTTCATCAAGACAGGACCTTGGGGTCATCTCGCTGTCCTCAAGATGGTTTGGCTCACTATATTCCCTAAAGTTCTGCCTGGCGTAAGAGATACGAGTATGAAAGAGAAACAAGGAGACACGTAACAAGTTTCACAATTATATAAGCAAATAAATGGATCTGTTCTGCATAAGGAACATGTTTTTACAACTACAATTTGAAACTGGTAGTTGTTGCAAACATCCAATCAGATGTAAACAGCAAAGCAAACAACAGTGGTGGGAATGATGCCTATCCAAATCTATACTAGAACAAAGTTTGAAGGCTTGAGAAGGATGAACTTACATTACATGTTAACACGGGCTGGACAAAGCCCTTCTCCATGTTGATGGAAGGATAATTCAATAAATTCCCCAAAGAAAATTCTTTATAAGCGTTGCCATTATTCTACACTTTGCATAGAGGAAATATAGATCAAATAATATTGGAAGAAATAGAGGATAATGAAGCTCAGGTGCAGACTGATGATACATAATCAAATAGCAATTAATTAAGTACAGCGTTACAAGGCAAAAGGGAGAGAGATACTGACAAGAGCAATGCAGAGCCCATTATTGTTTTGAGATCGTATGATCCTTTGAGCAAGGAGATTCATCTGAAATTAGTTTTCATACAAGAGAGAAGGCAAGGCACAAGCAGAAATTTAGGAGTTCAAATTTTGAATTGATATCATAGACAGTACCTGACGCTGGGCTCCCAGCAGTTCTAACAAGGGTTTGGCCACTGGAGTAGGGGTAAAGTGTGGTACAGTTGGGCCTGTGTTTTCTATGGCTGCTGATCTATCTGATTTAACACGTATCACTACCTTTTCCAAATACCTAGTTTGTACTCCTTGATGACCTGCACTCACCCTCTTCCTTTTGGACACCTATTACGAAAGAACAACATTTGACTGGAAAAACATAGTGTGACGACACATGAATAGGTACAGAAAATGGATAGGCATGGCATATACTCATATATGATGCTTAAACTAAGCAGATGGTGTAACAAAGTAGAAGTAATGCAAGAGGTCAGAAGCAAAATATGTGCGACCAATACAACTTTGCAAAGGTAGAGCAAGCACCTTGATGGGTGAATAAGATAGGCCATCCTCCACCATGCCAAGTTTGTTAGGCAGTGGATCATTCCGCAATATTCCTCTCGTGCGCCCATTCTCATATTCATTTTGATAATGTTCAATATCTGACATGCATGAAAACATAAAAACAAGTGAGATTTTCTTTGTAATGCAGAAGTGATCCTAATCCAATACTGCCTCCCTGTAAACCACTTTGTGCTATCTCTGCAATTCTTTTAAAAGATGCCATGCATGCTGTAATTTGTTGTGTGCATTAATATAATGTGTCCTACTACTCAAAATATGAGAGCTCCAGAAGTGATGACACTTCGCAGATGATAGCTTCAACATATAGTAAAGAAGAACAAGTCGACCTGACCTGACAGATTCAAAATATACTAAGGGAGAACAACTCGACCTGACCAGTCGACTGCAAGAGAAGAGTATCATCTTAAAGAAGAGCAGAACAGCAAGCAGATTGAAGATATTACAAGTCTTTTAATACAATGTCGGTTGGCCACCCATGATGAACCAGAGCGCACAGAGAAATACTATTCTTTCCGGTCTCTCCATATGTGGCTCACATGCATTTCGAAACTAAAGTAGGAACATTTAGCTAACCAATTAAACATCTCTCAAGTTTAGTAATATCAGCAATAATATCAGATATGAATTTGTACAACTAAGCTTGTTTAGCTCGATGGGTGGAGCAGTGCTATTACGACACGAACCACGTAGGCTGATTGTGGTCATCATAAAATGGGGAAAACATAAGCATGATGAGTACTGTGTTGACCGTGGCAGTGGGATGGCAGATCTGAAGCTGCAAACCACGCAAAGGGTAGTTAGCAACCGATGTTTGCTTTGAAATAACAACTAAGATTTGGTATGGACAAGAAAGTACGGTCAACAAGTGACAAAGAAATGCAATTATGCTGTCTCTCTATATGTTGCGACATGCATTTGGAAACTCAAGTGGGACCCTTAGCTAACCAATTAAATGTGTCGATTAACTAATATCAGTATCATATCACAATCATATTTGAACAACTAAGCTTTCGAATTCTGAGTGTTGTGTTGTTTAGCTTGAAGGGTGGAGTAATGCTAGTACGACAGAAAGAACCTACGCAGATCATAGTAGAGTAGATAAAAGGGGAAAACCCTAAGCATCAAGAGAAAAATCAGGAAAGTGGAACTAGCTGGACCAGTGGGTGGCGCACATGCTTTTCAAAATGAATATAGGAACATTAGGTGACCAATTAAACATTCTCTGTTTTAGTGATATGAGCATCATATCAGATTCGTATTTCAACACATAAGCTTTGGGTTGAGGTCTTGAGGAGCGGTGCTAGCACGACATGAAGCACCTACGATGATGGTAGTGAATATAAAGGGGGAAACCATAAGCTTTACGAGTATAGTGCCTGTGCCATGGCGGATCTGAAGGTGCAAACCGGACAAAGCTACTTCGCAACCAATGTTTGCTTTCAACTAGCCACTACGATTTGGTACGGATAAGAAAAGTACAGTAAACAAATTACGATCTATTTTCCGGGTGAGATCAATAACTTAAGCACATATGGAAGAGCACCACCTCTCTTGCGACGCCGTGTAGGCCTATGCTGATATGTTGAGGGTGTTGTGGGTGCGATGGCTGTCGGCGGCGGGGAATAAGACTTTAGACGGCAGACGGCCGGTTCGGGGGATATATCCTGTTGCCGTGGACGAGGCGGTCGTAGGAGCGGCAACGGCAAGGTGGACGACGGTGCCGATGAAGCGAGAGGAGGCAATGAAAGGATGCTGGTCCAGCGCCGTGGATGAGAGACGTCCATCTCTTGCAGTGGACGACGGGGTAGGGGTAGCAGCTCCGGCAAGGTGGAGGATGGGGTGGCGGACGGAGGAGGCTGGCCGCAGTGCGGAGGTTGTCGTGCCGCCGACGGTGTATGAATGGGGAAATGGAGGGGAGGGGGGGTCTCAAACTTTGGGATGCGCTTCTCTGAAATGGGGGAAAGTTACGAACTTATCCCCCGTTTAAAATTTCAGACATCGCGTCGGTTGGGGAAAGGACGGTAATCTCGCATCTCCCAAATATTTGCCGGTAACTATTTCGGGCGAGGAGAGGGTGTTTTGCCGCCCACTGTTGGCGCCCATGGTGTATGAACGGGGCTGATAGGTAGGGCGGTTGTGTCACATCTGATGGAAGTTACACATCTGCCCCTATTTAAAATATTAGTCTACATCGATTTCGGGCGAGGAGAGGGTGTTTTGCCGCCCACGGTTGGCGCCCGCGGTGTATGAACGGGGCTGACAGGTAGGGAGGTTGTGTCACGTCTGATGGAAGTTACACATCTGCCCCTATTTAAAATATAAGCCTACATCGATTTCGGACGAGGAGAGTTTGTTTTGCCGCCCACCGTGTATGAATGGGGAAATGGAGGAAGAGACACATTTGTTTCGGACGAGCTTGAATCAAATGTGTTCTGCCGCCCATGTTTGGCGCCCACCGTGTCTGAATGGGCTCAGAGGCCGTCGTATCACGTCTGATTGAAGTTACTAGTCTACCCCTATTGACAGCAGTGTAAATCATGTCGATAAGGATGTCAAGTGTTAGGGGTAGACAGTAATTTCCATCTCGCAAACACTTTCTTCGAGCAGCCCACAAATTATAGTGGGTGTTTAGCCGCTTCGTTCAAAACTTGGGAGAATTAGCATTCACATTTGCCCTGGGACCTGGCAAACTAAATTCAAATCCAATTTGTATTCAATTACGAATATCCACAGATAATTATATGTTTTGTTATTTATTTCTTCAAAACCACAACAAAGATTTATTCCACCTTTATATATGATTATGATTTAGAAATGTCGTGATCTTCGAATTTAGTAGGTTGGATACACTCTGAGTCAAATAGTTATTTTATCCAATATAATATGCTCACACGACAAACAGTTCACCTTATGTCAATCATACAAGTTCTGAGGATTACCTCGCCTAAAAAATTCGGATCATTACAACACATGGACAACATAGGGGGTCTTGCAACATAATCCATTCAGAGACATGACACAACATGCAAGTACAATAATCTAATGAAAATTTCAACTGGTATCTAAAGAAGAACCGGGATTATCTTGGGCTTCAAATAGCAGAAACAGCAAGACCTCCTCCGTCTTCAAATGCAACATTCTTACTTCCTCCAATTCTTCGGTTGCTTGCATAATGCGTGCCGCTAATTCCATAATTTCGAGCCTCAAGACAAATATTACCTCATTCATGGCAGCCACACCATCTCTTTCTGCCTCTAGTAGAGCCTCAAGCACTATAATATCTGTGCTCAGACTGCTCTCCGGCGGTGTTGCCTCTGAACTGCTACCATCTGGTAACATGGATGGCGCACTGCTTCCACAAATAGATTCTAGGGTTGTACATTGTGTCCTAGTGTGAACAGCATCCTGAAAGGTTTCCGCTGGACATCAGTAAGAGATAGTTATCGTATGATCCAGGCAGTAAGCTTACATGGTAAACGACGGACGAATTATTGCCGAGCATGGGAAACTATATTTAAATGGTTCGAAGCAGCATCAGCCAAAAAGAAATTAAAATGGTAAGATGAAACTAGGGATGTAAGTGGCAAATAAACGAAATACGGCAGTCCCATCTAGTTAGTTTTTGCTACGTCCCTAGTTCATTTTCCTCAAAAAACAAAAACTCTTTTGAACTATCATACCACTAGTGGACTTTAATCGGGATTAAACCGGACCCAGTTGACATCCCTAGTTGAAAGGGAGTGTACAACCGCTATATTTAAGTTGCCAAGGCATCTAAGCAGTTGAAATAATCTGAGAAAGCACTTAACAGTGTGGCCTCATATAAACTACGAAGACAGTCTTGTGATGAAGTTGAGAGGAGAAGTGAAGGACTCAAATCAAATAGGCATGCATTTCTTTACGATAGTACAGCAGGCACTGCTGACATATTGGCCAACTCAGGTATAGCATAACAACAAATAAGCATTCGAATCAAGCAATACAGCAAAGCAGACAACTGAACTATTTGTAATTCGGTAGGATTACACGTTGAGGGCACAAGCCAAGAAAGCAGCCCACTCGCATTACATTTCACATGTACTAAAACACACTGGATTACCATATGTTGCTGTGAAGCCTAGCTGTTGTTGCAATGTTCTTTGAAGATATCGTCGGCATCCCGTGGTTACAAATCTACTTGTTGTAGTTTATTCTGCACCATCTATTTAGGTAAAATTAATTTAATCTCATGCATTGGTCCGAATTGATCATCAATGGTTCATCTAAACTAATGAAAGAAGGGTGTGCGCATACACGACAATACTCCCTCCGATTCTTTTTACTTTGCGTATAACATTTTCTCAGTTTTCTCGTATTAGTCTGCGCGTTGCCGATTCCTAGCACTGGTTTCCTTTTGTGTCCCGCCCCATCCGCCTCTGCCCTAATTAATTGGCAAATTAGTCCAGAAAAATTAAACCAGTGCCCTCCTTGGTATGTGGGTCAAGAGTTATGCGCAGAGTAAATAGAATCGGAGGGAGTATATCTGCTTCCCTCTATTTTTATGCTTGTTCGAGGTGTCAGCCCCAAAAGAACAAATATTTTTCTTGATGGGGTTGGCAGCTCCATAATTAATAGAAGCATCAAATTAGTCATGCAACTTGGGAAGATCAAGAACACACAAACAAGTAATGAACAGAGGCTCGGAGCAGTGATGTAATAGCTAGCATCAGAAAATGTAGGGTAAAACGAACAAAAAGCAGCGGAACCACATGCTAGTTTGCTGATGTGTAATTAAGCATAGAGAACATTAAGCAGTCTGATGGAACCAACAGGTGGCATCAGAACAAAACTAAAGCATATTAACTATATGTGCACTGGTATGTAATTTAGCACATGTAACATGTTCACTGCCAGAAGTATGGCCCTACAGGTGCAAGCAGAATAACGCGTCTCATGAAAAACTGAATGATGCCCTGAAGAAATTCAAAGGTGCGGTGCTTATGCTAGGAAAGTGAACGTAGACGCCGGCCGTTGGATAATAGTACCTGATTCTCGGTGGCGTATGGGTATCATTGTCATACTTGATAGCTAAGGATCGTCGATGGTGCTCGTGTTGCGGTTGAGTTTGGGCCGGCTGTCGCCGTCGCTGAAGCGGCTCCGGTGCTACGGTTGTGGCGCCTGTCGACATACAAGAAAGCTCATCTGTGGTAAGTGAACAGTTGCACGATAAAGAGAAAAACCGAAGGAGTACAAATCGAAATAACCTGATGAGGCTGCGGCGTCGGTAAAGCAGGGCCAGTGGAGTTGAATATGGCGTCCGTGGAGCAGGTCCGGTGCAGTGGACGAAGGCTTCGGCGGGCGTGTTGTACAGTGCTTTCGGTGAGGCGGATCTGTTGCGGCGGACGAGGGCTTGTATGAAGGGCCAGCGAAGGGGCGGACGAGGGAGTCAGTGAAGGGCCTACACTGTGGTGGACGAGGGCGCCGGTTAAGCAGATCCGGTGTGGTGGACCATGATGGCGGTCAAGGAGATCTGGAGCGGTGGACAAGCCAGTCGCTGAAGCGGCTCCGGTGAAGTGGTGAGTTGGCAGTTGGGGGTTCCAAGGTGCGGAAGGTAGATCCGGCGGGGTGTGAGGTCCACCGCTGCGGCGGAGGACTAGATTCGGCAGCTTGTCATGGTTGGGGGGGTCGGGGAGGGGTTCTGGGGAAGAATGTTGGGGGCAAAGAGGGGAAAACAATGGAGTTACCAAAGCAGCCCTTTTCCGTTCATGTGGTAGGGGTAAAACAGGAATATCACAGGGCTAAACTTTCGGGCGCGTGATATTTCGATGTGAGCAGGAAGTTTGAAAGCTTTTGGCACCTAAAATTATAAGTATTCTGCTCTCATACGGCCGACTATGATATCATGGCCGACAATTTGTTTGTTTTGCACGTAAAAAAATGTGCAAGTTTTGAAAATCAATGTCTCCAACTCAAAACTTAGATTTTCCATTCAATTCAAATATGGATCATTGAGCTACTACAAGCAAATACCATCATATGGTCCAATTCAAATGAAATTCCAAATGTGTTTATCCTAAATATGATGACAAAAGCAAAAACGTGTATGTGTATGAATAAAGTGGATGATTATAAAGTTTGAACATGCATGTATGTGTATATCTGTAGGTTTGATATATGAATTTGAAATCACGAAATCCCGGCATAAAAAATGTACCTCTGTTTAAATGAATTACAAAAGCTAATGATGGAGTCGAATTCCAAAATTCCAATCTTAGGTTTGTAATTCTAGTACATCAAGGTATATTGTAGGATCGAAAGTATGTCTAGAGGGGGGTGATTAGACTACTTGACCAAATAAAAACTTAACCTTTTCCCAATTTTAGTTCTTGGCAGATTTTAGCTATTGTAGGACAAGTCAAGCAATCATCACACAATTCAAGCAAGCATGCAAAGAGTATATTGGCAGCGGAAAGTAAAGCATGCAACTTGCAAGAATGTAAAGGGAAGGGTTTGGAGAATTCAAACGCAATTGGAGACACGGATGTTTTTCCCGTGGTTCAGATAGGTGGTGCTATCCTACATCCACGTTGATGGAGACTTCAACCCACGAAGGGTAACGGTTGCGCGAGTCCACGAAGGGTAACGGTTGCGCGAATCCACGGAGGGCTCCACCCATGAAGGGTCCACGAAGAAGCAACCACCCACAAAGGGTCCACGAAGAAGCAACCTTGTCTATCCCACCATGGCCATCGCCCACGAAGGACTTGCCTCACTAGCGGTAGATCTTCACGAAGTAGGCGATCTCCTTGCCCTTACAAACTCCTTGGTTCAACTCCACAATCTTGTCGGAGGCTCCCAAGTGACACCTAGCCAATCTAGGAGACACCACTCTCCAAGAAGTAACAAATGGTGTGTAGGTAATGAACTCCTTGCTCTTGTGCTTCAAATGATAATCTCCCCAACACTCAAATCTCTCTCATAGGATTTGGATCTGGAGGAAAGAAGTTTTGAGTGGAAAGCAACTTGGGAAGGCTAGAGATCAAGATTCATATGGTAGGAATGGAATATCTTGGTCTCAACACATGAGTAGGTGGTTCTCTCTCAGAACATATGAGTTGGAATTGTGTATGTGTTCTGATGGCTCTCTCCACGAATGAAGAGGAGGTGGAGGGGTATATATAGCCTCCACACAAAATCCAACCGTTACACACAGTTTTCCAATCTCGGTGGGACCGAATCAACAAACTCGGTCGGACCGAAAAGGTAAACCTAGTGATCGTTAGAGATTTTCGGTGGGACTGACATGCAACTCGGTAGGACCGATATGGTTAGGGTTTGGGCATAACGTAATCTCGGTGAGACCGATTACACAAACTCGGTGAGACCGATTTTCGTAATTAGCTAACCAGAGAGTTGGTCAGGCAAACTCGGTGGGACCGATTTGCTCTTTCGGTGAGACCGAAAAGTTACAAAAAGGAAACACTGAATTTACATTGCAATCTCGATGGGACCGATTCGCTCTTTCGGTGAGACTGAAAAGTTACGAAAGGGAAACAGAGAGTTTGCAATCCCATCTCGGTGAGACCGAGATCCCTATCGGTAGAACCGAATTGCTAGGGTTTGGCAGTGGCTTATGACAAGTGAAACTCGGTGGCGCCGGATAGAAAGAATCGGGGACCGAGTTTGGCTTAGGGTTTAGGTCATATGTGGATATGGGAAAGTAGTTGAGGGTTTTTGGAGCATATCACTAAGCACATGAAGCAAGAGGCTCATTAAGCAACACCTCATCCCTCCTTGATAGTATTGGCTTTTCCTAAAGACTCAATGTGATCTTGGATCACTAAAATATAAAATGAAGAGTCTTGAGCTTTTGAGCTTGAGCCAATCCTTTGTCCTTAGCATTTTGAGGGTTCCACTTTCACATCCATGCCATGCCAATCATTGAGCTTTCCTGAAATAGTCATCTTGGAATAGCATTAGCTCAATGAGCTATATGTTGTTATGAATTACCAAAACCACCTAGGGATAGTTGCACTTTCACTCCCCCTTTTTGGTAATTGATGACAACATATAGATCAAAGCTTCGACAAATGATAATAAGCATGAAATATATCGTCGCTTTGAGAAGTATGTGATAAGTAAGAGCTCCATGTCACATACATCTTGGTGGAGCGCTTAAAATGATAAGAATGAAATACATGCACTCATCACCAAGAATAGTGAATGATCACATAAGATAGATAAGATGATAATATTAAGCAAACATTAAGTGTAGCTTATGATCAAACACATGATCATCAATGTCTCACAGATAATGACGTAGTATCTCAAGCACTCAAAAGCAAACAAAGTTCGAAAAACCACCAAATAAAACAAGAGAGAAAAGCAACACACACTCTCTCTCTCTCGAAGCCTATGATCTATACATTTTTCTCCCCCTTTGGCAACAAGTTACCAAAAAGTTCCTAGAAAATGCATAGTGCTAGATCGACACTCAGGCTTGATCTTCAGGTGGTGGTGGAGTCCGGAGCACTCCAAGGACGAAGCCTTCTGTAGACGTGGTCGGAGTTGAGGCTGAAGTAGATGCTGGAGCTGGTGGAACTGAAGCTGTAGCTGGTGCAGAAGTGGTGGCTCTGGTGTCAGCAACTGGCACTGCATATGATCTCTGAGCTCTTGGCACTCTGGCAAATGCATCAGTTGTAGTCTTGCCCTTCCTCTCCTGCATATCATCCTGAAGTTGTTCCACTACAGACTGAATCTCTGTTACTTTGACATCCAAGTCATAGAACTTCTGTTCCATGATTCTCTCTAGGCTTGCCTGGTTCTGAGTTAGGGTGGCTAGTCCTTTCTCAATCCACAGGGTGGTTGCAATTAGGTAACCAAGCTGCTCTTGTTTGGTTTTCAAGAAATACTCAGATGCCTCCTCTTGAGTTGGCATCTTGGCAGCTTTCTCCTTCCTTGCCTTCTCCTTCTTTGCTTGTGCTTGTGCAGATGATGGTTCATTCTCAGTCATAACAACTTGATTATCTTCAAAATCTGGACGGATGGGCAGGTGTTCCTTGTCCAATAAGTATATGCCCGTGCCCATCTTGGAGTTGATGAACTCCTGAATCTGTGGGGCATATCCACAGCTCCTCTTCTGGTCTGCTACTGTCCTCTTGATTGTCTCTACTATGAGGCTCATGACCTTGAATTTCTGAGGTACATCAAATACATGAAGCAAATTGATTGCATGGCCTCTGATCATCTTGTGATCACCTGACTTGGGCAAGAGAGTGTGCCTCAAAATCCAATTAATAGTTGGCATCCCTGACAGAAGATAGTGCACTGAGCCAAACTTGAAAGTGTCAAGTGCTTCATTGGGAATTTCCTTGTACATGTTTGACATTGAGTTATGATCCATCTTCTTCTTGGCATAGATATCCAAGTCATCTTCCTGCTCTTCTGGGGCATTAATCAGCTGAGCCCATTCAGCAACTGTAGATTGGTACCTCGTACCTTCAGACATCCATGTTATCCTACCATCTGGATAAAAATGTGCTGTGGAGTAGAACTGCATGATAAGCTCCTCATTCCACTTTGTGAGCTTCTGCCCAACAAAGTCCTCTACTCCACATGCCTTGAAGCTGTCCTGCACTCCAGGGTAGTACTCTTCGTTGTCCTTGATGTATTGCCAATCGACCCATCTCATATCACAAACTATGGGCTTCTTATCAAGCAGCACTATCTCATAAAAGTCCTGCTGTTCCTTGGTGTGAAACCTGTAATCCACAGCAGTTCTTCTCCTTGAAGCATACGGGTCTGCTTCTCTCCACTTCCTCAGCCCTGAGTCTCTCCTGAGCTTCATATCCTCAGCCATAGGATGAGCATCGTTGTGGTCTGGGATCTTGGGCTTGAGTTTTCTGAGTACTTGCTCTTCATCATCTTCTTCTGCAGCTTCAGGCACTGGGGCCTTGTTCTTCTCAGTTGTAGGTATGCTCCTTGTATTTCTCTTTGGTGCAGACTTGGGCTTGGAGGCAGCTTTGGGTGCTTCTTTGGGCTTAGATGTGGCAGCCCCTGATCTTATAGCATCACCCATAAGCTTAGGTGCCTTAGGTGCTGGTGCCGCACCCTCTTCTTCTTCCTCTTCTTCCATGATGGAAGCCTTTCCAAGCACTTTGGCTACGGTCTTCTTGACCCTTTCCTTCCTTTTCTTGCCTTCAGCAGCAACTGGCTCTATGGGAGTGGGCTTCTCAGAAATCTTGGTTGAAGCTCTGGCCTTTGGCATAGGCTGCCTGCCTGCTGGCCTTTTGATCTTTAAGCCTGGCTTTGTGCCTTGAGCTGGCTCAACTCTCTTGGAAGTTGCTTCCTCTTCTGCCACATAATCCTCATCTTCAGAATCTGAAGTTCTCTTCTTCCTCTGTCTGGTGGCAGCTTTAGGCAGATTGCTAGGAGTACTTCTGCTGCCATCATCTGAAGAACTTGAGGGACTAGTGCCCTCACTCATCTGCACTTGATGTTCTGACATGTTCTGGCTATCACTTTGGTCTGACATGTTGCAAACTCTGACTGCTGGCCCTGTGAATAGTTTATAGATGAGGTAGAATAGATGAGCATCACAAAATGCAGAGATTTTTGCAAAAGAATGACTCAAAAACTTAGTTTTAGTTTCCCACTGAAATCATCTCAGATCTACCGATTTTCAAACTCGGTGATACCGAAGCAGTTTTGGAACCTAAACTAGTGAACTCGGTTGGACCGAGTCACAGTTCGGTGGAACCGAGACTGCTAGGGTTTCACAGAGTTCTAAAATCGGTCACACCGATAAGTAATTCTCGGTCAGACCGAGTCTCACTTGTGCAATGGCATAAGCCAAATTGGTGGGACCAAGTTTTTCAACTCGGTGGGTCCGAGAAGGTTTCGGCGGAAACCTAAACCTAGAATTTTCGAATCAAACCTAATCTACGAGTTCATTGACTGGATAGAAGTCTATCAAACGTGGCAAGAATCATGATGATCACAATGTGCTAAGAATCGGATTGGGGAATAGCACAAAGATCGAGTCCATACCCTAGTTCGGCGGAGACTCGCTACGGCGGCAACGGCGGGGTTGAATTCCGTTGACGGCGATGGAGACCAGCGACTGGAGGCGGCTGGCGGCGAGGAGACGATCCGGAGACCAAGTTGGCAGAGCAGGCTATCGCGCGGGCGAAGGGGTTTGGAGAAATTTCCAAATTTTTGCCCGTGACTATATATAGCCCGACCCTGTCGGTGTGACCGAGTGGAATGACTCGGTGGCACCGACATGCAAAACTGTATACAGTTATTGCAACTCGGTGTGACCGAATGGTTCAAATCGGTTGCACCGAGATCGAAAACATAGATCAACTTAATGATCTCGGTAGGACCGAAAGTAGGGTATCGGTCAGACCGAGAATCATAAAGAGGTTTTGGAAGTTTAAGTCTATGACGAATCGGGGACTCCGAGCGCTCCTCACACAGAGTGGTTCGAATCTGACTTGATCAAATTTTGTGATGTAGCATGAATAGAGTTTGAGATGAGAAAAGCATAGATAGCTAGAGGAGGTTCTTAGGCATTCTTGTCCATCCACTTGGCAAAAGGAAATAAAACCAAACAATCAAAACAACAAGTGGATGTCCTCGAATGAGTAAAAATATGCAACCAGCAGGCTCACACAATAAGATGGCAAATGAAATATGTGACAAGGCATGCACAACCAATTCTAGCATCTATCAAGCAATTTGCGATGACAAGGTCATCTATATATGAGTATATTGACTTAGGAGTCAAGTGAGAACACTTGATCATAGGTCATACTCATCGTTTAAGCTCAAGTGGGGTTACCACTTTTACATAAAGCATTGTTGTGTTCACATCTTTAGAGTTGCTTTAGCTCAAGTCTTAGAGTAAAGCTCCCCCTAGATGTGATATCCCCCCTTAGAGGGATGAACTAACCTCGGGTTTTGTCGATGATGACTTCATGTAGATGTTGAAGATGTGGATGCTCAATGTTGATGTAGATCACTTGGAGCTATCCATTTGAGTGAATTGCACTTTCAATACCTACATGGGTTAGTCCCACAAGGAACAAACAAGGATATCCATAGACATAGAGTGATGCACACACAAGATGATGTCCATGAAAACTTTTAGGTTACCTTGTCCCTTGTCTTACCAACAAGAGGGTTTGTGACTCCTTGAACTAGTGCAAGATGTGGAAGTTGATTGCACTTTTTCTTGCCAAAATGATAAGAGTGAAGTATGTTGGCGGAGTCACCCTCAAGAACTCTCTAGTTCTTCTTCTTTTGGATCCACACCATCTTGATGGGAATCCTTGGAGTTGTAGTCGTACTTGATGAAGTGGAACTTGAAGTAGTCTTGGGAATCCACTTGACTAAGGTCTTAGGAGCTTCTGCAAATGCATCAATTTCCTCTTGAAGCTTGTCCTTGCCTTTTTGCTTGTAGTCTTGTGGTGGAAGATCATCTTGAGCTTGTGTCCCCTTGAAAGAAGTATCATACTTCTCTTGTTGAGGAACAAACTTTGTCTTGGGGTATTGATCTTCTTCCCACTCAACTCCATTGGCATTGAACTTTCGTTCAAAACCAACACCTTGATTCTTCCGGTGCATTCCTTGCTTGCGCACAATTTCCTCGAATTGCTTACTTCTGGCAAGGCTTTTGTACACTCCTTTCTCTATAATTCCCTTCAATAAGCTATTTTCTTGCTCAAGTGTAACTTGGCTAAGAGAATCATTAGTGGAATCAAGAGAACTACTAGAAGCAACAATATTGGATTTAGCATGATCATTGTTACTGCTAGAGGAAGAATCTTTCTTGTTCTTGTTACTAGACTTGACTTGAGGCATGTAAGTGGATAAGAGTAAACGCTTGGCAATGTAAGAAGAACTTTTCTTGCGGAGATCATCATTGATTGCTTTTAAGAACTCATGCTCTTGCTCAAGATTGAGCTTTTCAAGGCGTAATTTCTCATGAGCTCTTAAAAGTTCTCGATGATCTTCGAAGATAGTTTCATGAGCTAACTTAAGAGTGTTTAGTTCTTTAGTTAGAGCCTCAATCTTCTCCTTATCATTGTCATTCGTTTTATCTTGATTAGCATGATTAATTGACGTTTCATCATAGTATTCATCACTAGAGTTGTCAACAATCAAATCATCACCTAACAAGTCATCTTCATCACTATTGAAATCAACATACTTGGGGTGTGTTACCTTAGGACCTTTGGCCATGAAGCATCTTCCAATTCCTTCATTTGGTGAGTCAAATATGTCGTAGGAGTTGGTTGACACAAGTGCTAGACCGGCAACACCTTCATCTTGAGTATCTTCGGAGTCGGAGTGATAACTTCTCTCGGAGTGGCTGTCGGAGTCGGAGCCGGATACCCATTCACCAACATGAGCTTGATGTCTTTGTTTTGTGTAGCTCCTTGATGATTTTTCCTTCCTTTCCGAATCCTTGCTTTTCCGTGAGTATTTTCGTTCATAACGATCATCTCTACTCCTTCTCTCTCTTGGTGGTGATTCTTTGCTTCTTCTTTTTGGAGAATCTTCTCTTCTCTTGTAGGGAGCCGTACACTCATTGGAATAGTGTCCGGGTCTTCCACAACTGTAGCAGTTTCGCTCTTGACTAGAAGATCTTTTGTCATTGTAGGACCTTGACTTGAAGCTTCTATCTTTGCTTCTACTCTTGTAGAACTTGTTGAAGTTCTTCACCATTAAGCTCAATTCTTCATTTAAGTTTTGTTTCTCACTTGATGATGTAGGGGCTTCACATGAGGCTTTTTAGGCACCACTTGATTTGTTGTGAAGTTCCTCTTTATCCTTAAGTGACATCTCATGAGCAACAATTCTTCCAATCACCTCCGTTGGCTTGAGATCTTTGTAATTGGGCATCATTTGTATCAATGTGCACACGGTATCATATTTTCCATCCAAGGCTCTTAGAATCTTCTTGATGATGAATCTATCGATCATCTCTTCACTTCCTAAGCCGGCAATCTCATTTGTGATGAGAGCAAGCCTAGAGTACATTTCAGCGACACCTTCACCATCCTTCATTTTGAACTTGTCAAGTTGACTTTGAAGCACATCCAACTTGGATTCCTTGACGGAGTCGGTACCTTCGTGCATATCAATTAAAGTGTCCCAAATTTCCTTTGCATTCTCAAGACGGCTGATTTTGTTGAATTCTTCGGGGCACAATCCATTGAAGAGAATATCACAAGCTTGAGCATTGTATTGCAACATCTTCAACTCATCCGCGGTAGCTTCACGGTTTGGTTCTTTCCCATCAAAGAAGTCACCTTGCAAACCAACACACACAATAGCCCAAACGGCGGGGTTATGTCCAAGAATATGCATTTTCATTTTATGCTTCCAACTAGCAAAATTAGTACCATCAAAGTAAGGACCTCTACGGTGATAATTTCCCTCGGTAGACGCCATACTCTCCTAGGTTGTGAAACCAAGGTTATGACCACCAAAAGCTATGGAGATCAAAGCAAATGGAGACCAAAGCTCTAATACCACTTGTAGGATCGAAAGTATGTCTAGAGGGGGGGTGATTAGACTACTTGACCAAATAAAAACTTAACCTTTTCCCAATTTTAGTTCTTGGCAGATTTTAGCTATTGTAGGACAAGTCAAGCAATCATCACACAATTCAAGCAAGCATGCAAAGAGTATATTGGCAGCAGAAAGTAAAGCTTGCAACTTGCAAGAATGTAAAGGGAAGGGTTTGGAGAATTCAAACGCAATTGGAGACATGGATGTTTTTCCCGTGGTTTGGATAGGTGGTGCTATCCTACATCCACGTTGATGGAGACTTCAATCCACGAAGGGTAACGGTTGCGCGAGTCCACGGAGGGCTCCACCCATGAAGGGTAACGGTTGCGCGAGTCCACGGAGGGCTCCACCCACGAAGGGTCCACAAAGAAGCAACCACCCACAAAGGGTCCACGAAGAAGCAACCTTGTCTATCCCACCATGGCCATCGCCCACGAAGGACTTGCCTCACTAGCGGTAGATCTTCACGAAGTAGGCGATCTCCTTGCCCTTAAAAACTCCTTGGTTCAACTCCACAATCTTGTCGGAGGCTCCCAAGTGACACCTAGCCAATCTAGGAGACACCACTCTCCAAGAAGTAACAAATGGTGTGTAGGTAATGAACTCCTTGCTCTTGTGCTTCAAATGATAATCTCCCCAACACTCAAATCTCTCTCATAGGATTTGGATCTGGAGGAAAGAAGTTTTGAGTGGAAAGCAACTTGGGAAGGCTAGAGATCAAGATTCATATGGTAGGAATGGAATATCTTGGTCTCAACACATGAGTAGGTGGTTCTCTCTCAGAACATATGAGTTGGAATTTGTGTATGTGTTCTGATGGCTCTCTCCACGAATGAAGAGGAGGTGGAGGGGTATATATAGCCTCCACACAAAATCCAACCGTTACACACAGTTTTCCAATCTCGGTGGGACCGAATCAACAAACTCGGTCGGACCGAAAATGTAAACCTAGTGACCGTTAGAGATTTTCGGTGGGACTGACATGCAACTCGGTAGGACCGATATGGTTAGGGTTTGGGCATAACGTAATCTCGGTGAGACCGATTTTGGTAATTAGCTAACCAGAGAGTTGGTCAGGCAAACTCGGTGGGACCGATTTGCTCTTTCGGTGAGACCGAAAAGTTACAAAAAGGAAACACTGAATTTACATTGCAATCTCGGTGGGACCGATTCGCTCTTTCGGTGAGACCAAAAAGTTACGAAAGGGAAACAGAGAGTTTGCAATCCCATCTCGGTGAGACCAAGATCCCTATCGGTAGAACCGAATTGCTAGGGTTTGGCAGTGGCTTATGACAAGTGAAACTCGGTGGCGCCGGATAGAAAGAATCGATATGACCGAGTTTGGCTTAGGGTTTAGGTCATATGTGGATATGGGAAAGTAGTTGAGGGTTTTGGAGCATATCATTAAGCACATGAAGCAAGAGGCTCATTAAGCAACACCTCATCCCTCCTTGATAGTATTGGCTTTTCCTAAAGACTCAATGTGATCTTGGATCTCTAAAATATAAAATGAAGAGTCTTGAGCTTTTGAGCTTGAGCCAATCCTTTGTCCTTAGCATTTTGAGGGTTCCACTTTCACATCCATGCCATGCCAATCATTAAGCTTTCCTGAAATAGTCATCTTGGAATAGCATTAGCTCAGTGAGCTATATGTTGTTATGAATTACCAAAACCACCTAGGGATAGTTGCACTTTCACGGAGATGTGTTAGCAACTCGTACAAACAAGTCCAACACCAGGACCTGGATCTTCAACCAGACCTTACATATAAGGAGCGCCCGATAAAAATCTTGGAGGAGTGTGAACGGAGGACCCAACAGAGCGTGAATTTTTTATAAGGTTTAGTCGAGTAATCATACCGAGGAAGAAGCAACTTGGGAAAGAGAGGATCACCTCAGGACTAAATATCCATACCTGTTTGAGGGACAGCTGAAATCTCGGGGACGAGATTTTTCTTAAGAGGGGTAGGTGTTGTAACACCCCAAAATTATCCCTTTGTTTTTAAATTTTATTTTCAAAATGGTTTATTTATTCGGATGAGTCTTTGGTTTGGTTATTTTGTCTAATATCAAAAGCATTTCTTAGGTTAGAAGAATTTTTGTGCCATTTAAAAATATTCCAAGGATTTGGTCACTTCACTCTTTTCAAACACTTCTAACTCATCCCAAAAGTCTATTCTATCACTCTAAATTCCAATCCTAGTCTTCCTCACTTTATAGGATAGTGTCCAACACCTCACTTCTCCACAAAAATATTTTTCCTCATATTTAATGAATTCCCAAGGTGGAATTTATATTTATCATGGTTTCTTTAGTTTACAAAGGAGCCACATTCTAGGTGACTCCTCTACATCCACAAAAATTACACCAGAAACTAGATAGTACCCACACCCCATTTCACCAAAATAAATGGGGTTCCACAGTTCAAAATTTTCAAATTCCATGGAATTCAAATTTGGACCGGATTCACATTTCATGGTCGAAACCCAATTTTCCTTGCTCCAAAAGTTCTGAAATTTGTCCAGACACTCTCTTACGCACAGAAACATCACCACAAATATTCTCAAATTTTTCTAAAATGTCTAGAGCTCTCTAACATTTTATCAAACACCTGCCGTGCATTGTTCACCACTGTCAAAAAGTTTCAGTAAAAATCAGAGGTAACAAAAGTTCAGAGCTAGAGGGAGATCGATGTTGTGCACTTCTCCTCTTCCACTTCCCCGTGCGGTATCGTCTACCTGAGGCATAAATGAGATGCCCGGACCCCTCTAGTCAGTGCCTCACCACCGACCAACATAGTGGCTGGCCGGTGCACCTGCCACCGCCCTCGGCAGCAGCGGCCGAGCGGATCAGCTCGCCGACCAGCACCTTGACTCCCCTACTGCTCCCCTGCCTACCACCTCTCCACACGGTACCTCTTCTGCGGCGTTGACCCACCGCCCAAACCGCCCCGCGCCTGGCTGGTAGTCACCGGAGCCGATCGCCGCCGCCACACCCGCGCGGACACCTCGTCGTGGATAAGGCCGTAGGACTCAGATCCGCCCACGTTACTGCTTCTGGAGTATTCCCTCGACCTCCTCCACTCCTCACCGCCCCTGACCGCCGTCCAAACCTACCTCATCGGCCGGAATAACTCCGGCGTGATCCACTCCGGCACTGACCTGCTCAGACCTCCTATAAAAGGCCACCCCGAGCCTCGTTCATCACCCAAACCACTCCACCAACATACCAATCTACCTCCCACACATCACCACGACCTCGAGAAGGTCTTCTCCCCCGGCTCCGACTACCGATCCGCCGCCACCCTCCCCGATCAGCACGATCACCACCACCAACCATCGATGCGGGGCGCTACCCCGAACACGTCCCGACCATCACCACCTCCTGAAACACCGACGATCGCCGCCGGTGACCACCGCCTCCCCTCTGTACACGCGTGCGTAAAGCGCGTTTGAATTTCAAACCTGACGGGTGGGGCCCACCCGTCAGTATTCTGTTCTTTTCTGTTATTTTCGAAAGCATCTTTTTCTGGTTTACGCTTTTTTCTCTGGGAAGCATATTTCTGGCCGAGGCGTTTTCACTTATTATCACAGGGACCCGCTGGCAATTATTTTGTTACAAAGAGGTCCCTGGTTTTGAATCCTTAATAACTTTTAGACCACAGATCAGTTTCAATTGTTTCTTTTTTCTGAAATTCTTGTTTTTCACTCTAGTTTATTTTAGTATTTATTTAAAAATAGTTTGGGACAACTTTTTGTGCGGTTGCAAAAAAGTTGAATTTGGACTTCTATTTTCAGAAAACGAAGAGGGGGACTATATCGGGAGTTTTTGAAGAACCTCTTGCTGATTACTTTGGTTAAGGCAAGCATTATTGGACTTGGGTTATAATGTATTACCTGCATGGTTGCATCAGAGTAGTTTTGCACCATATAGTAGTAATAGTAGAAGCATGCATCGGTCACCACTACAAAAAAAAGACACATCCATGACATTTTGGGCCGAACGAAAAAAATTTCTATCATACATATGACACTTCTATGACGATAATTGTGACAAAACCCGGTATCATCATAGATGTGGTGGGCTCCTACTTCTATGACAAAAAATCATGACAGAAAATGGGCTTTTTGTCCTGGACGGGCCGGAGACGCAGCTGCATGACATTCTTTGAGCCGTCCATGACGGAAAAAACCGTGGTAGAAGCGAGGGCGAGGAAAATTTCGAGGAGTTCCCGGTTACGATGGGGGGTCGGGGGCTGAGCGATGCGCGCTTCTCTCATACACGTACGCGCGTGTGTGTGCGAGGCGTTGGCTCTAACTGAACCTGAGCAAGGCGTTGGGCTCTAACTAAACCCGAGCGATTGCACTGCAGGCTACGCGTTACTGAACCCGAGCGATCGATCGATGGCTGTTAACTGAACCCGATCGAGCGATTCCTTCGCTACTGCTGCTAACTGAAGCCGATCGATGCTGCCTCTGGATGAACAGTGAGCGTTGCGGGGGGGGGGGGGGGGGTGGATGAACAGTTCCCGTTGGGGGTGGATGAACAGGACCCGTTGGTGTTGCCTCTGGATGAACAAGACCCCGATCGATCGAGCCGGTGGGGGCTGGATGAACAGGACCCCGTGGAGGGCTGGATGAACAGGACCACCCCGTGGAGGGCAGGATGAACAGTAGACGGTGGAGGGCAGGATGAACAGTAGCCTGTGGAGGGGTGGTTGAACAGGAGCCTGTGGAGAGGGCTGGTTGAACAGTAGCCGGTGGAGTAGCGCGCGGTGGAGGCTGGATGAACAGGAGCCCGTGGATGAACAGTCGCAGGTGGAGGCTGGAGGAGGTCGATGGTGGATGAACAGTAGCTCGTGGAGGCTGGAGGGGGTCGACGGTGGAGATGAACAGTATCCCATGGAATCCCGTTTTGCGGTACGCCACACCCCTCCCGATGAACAGGACCCCCGTTTCGACCGTAGCGCTCCAACACAAGTCTGTTTCGTCCGTTTTGCGGTACGCCACACCGCTCCCAATCAACAGGACCCCTGTTTCGACCATAGGAGGTCCGTTTCCTCCGTTTTGCGGCACGCCAGACCCCTCCTGATGAACAGGATCCCGTTTCGCACGTGGCCGGTCGAACACAAGGCTGTTTCCTCAATTCTGCGGTACGCCAGGCCTCGTTTCCATCGCCTGTTCCGTCCAAGCCCTCCCAATGAACACGACGCATTCCGTTGCCTCCCCATGAACACGACGCATTCCGTTGCCTCCCCATGAACACGACGACGACGTTGTTTCTCCGTTCCGACCCAGCCATGTACACGAGCCCTGGCCGTACGTATGCGCGAGTAGGCGTTCGAGACCCCGCCCGTATGTACACATACGTGGCCGTATTTTCTTTCTTGCACCCTGGCCGCTGTATGTATGTGTACATGCTACATGCGCGCCTCTACTACGACACGTGCGCGCCTCTACATCGACCAGTATATATGTACGTACACGTTCGCGACCAGAATGACAACGCTACGTATGCTTCGACCAGGTGGGTCCTGATTGTCAGGCACTTCCTTGCGTGCGAAGATGTTGCTGGTGGGTCCCAGCAGTCAGGGGGGCGAAATACGGTGGCCTGTCTGGTGGGTCCCCGCTGTCAGGTGGAGGAATAATTATTTTGCATGTAATAAGGAGGCACTTCCTTGCTGCGGCCGTGGACCCAGCTGTTAGCCTCTCCACGTACAGTCCACGTCCGATGGAAGCCATTCCTTGACCATGTTGACCACGCCGCGCCGAGAGCACCAGGGCAGTGGATGACGGCGAGGCCTAGGAAGGGGATGACGTGGAGCCGGGGAAGACGTGACAGTGGATGCCCATGCGTAGAGGAGTACGAGGGTTCACTGGTTCACTGCGGTGTGAGGCTGCCATCGCCGGAGAATAACATGGGGTGTGGGTGAGTAGAGGGATGGCCTAGCCAGCGGTGGGAGTAGTAGGGGGCGGTGAGGCCTCCGCCGCATCGCAGCCGGCCACGGGAGGCAGGAGCACGAGGCACGACCGGCGCTGGTTTCAGCGGCTGGAGCAAGAAGACCAGAGGTTGAAGAAGCACTACGGCCGTTGGATGGACATCGTACGGTCACTGGAGCTAGAATCGTGCATATTGACTAAGTTGACAAAGCCCTCTGTCCCCGTCAACTTAGTAGGCCCACAAGTCAGCCTCCCACCAAGGTGGGTCCTAGCTAGCAGGGGGGTATTCATTTTTTGAGCGTAATAAGGAGGCACTTCCTTGCGTGCGAAGATATAGCTGGTGGGTCCGAGCTGTCAGCGGCGGTAACGTTTTTTCGTGAAATACAGAGGCCCTTTCGGTGGGTCCCTGATGTCAGGTGGACGAATCATTATTTTGCGTGTAATAAGGAGGCATTTCCTTGCTTGCGGCCGTGGACCCAGCTGTCGGCCTCTCCACATACAGTCCACTTTAGATGCATGTCGGTCGTTGACCATGTTGACCAGGCCGCGCCGAGAGCACCAGGGCGGTGGACGACAACGAGGCCTAGGAAGGGAACGACACAGAGGTAGGGAAGACTCGACAGTTGTTTCCCACACAGAGGGGAGTACGACTGTACGAGGGTTTACTGGTTCGTCTGCCGTCACCGGAGAATAACAGCAGGTGTGGTGAGTAGAGGGATGGATAGGCCAGCGATGGGAGTACGATGGGGCGGTGAGGCCTGCACGGCAGCATAGCCGGCCGCGGGGAGGAGGGAGCAGGTAGTCCCGCCGGCGTTTGTTTGAGTGGCTAGAGCAGGAAGAGCAGAGATTGAAGAAGCACGACGGCCGTTCGATGGACATCCAACAGTCACTGCTTGTGCGTCAACCTTTTTTTCTAGGAAAGCCTCAAATCTGTGGAAAACAGCATACTGCCCATCTGCCATTATTTCTAATAATTTACAGTGCATTTGCTAATTCTTAGGGTTTTTTTTGGAGCCCATATTCTTTTTGTTAGCATTACATCCCATATTGTGGCCACGGTTAAAAAATTAACGAAATTTTGCATATTTCGATGCGGTCCGAACTGTTTTTAATCCCGAAATTTTGACTCACATTCAAACTGATTTTAAAAATAAATGTATATCAATATAAAATCCAACAAATTCTCCACGCATAAAAATTAATGTAATTTAAAATCTCGAAATGAAAAAAAAGATATTTTAAACTAATTGCCGGTTTGATGTGTTTAAAAAATGTACAACCCATTTCTCATTACTGATGGGCCATTTTCTCGGCCAGCTGAATGAAGCTCTCCTCGTCTTGAAAGATTTGAAGCCCAACAGGCCTGACAAAGCGACTTACTTGGCAAATCACAAAAAAACTGGGCTGTGGCCATGGACCCAGCTGTCAGCCTCTCCACGTACAGTACTCTTCCGATGGAAGTCAGTCTTTGACCACATTGACCACGCCACGCCGAGAGCACCAAGGCGGTGGACGACGGCGAGGCCTAGGAAGGGGACGAAGCGGAGCCGGGGAAGACGTGGCAATGGATGCCCACGCGGAGAGGAGTACGAGGGTTCACTGGTTCGGCTGCGGCGTGAGGCTGCCGTCGCCGCAGAATAACAGGGGGTGTGGGTGAGTAGAGGGATAGCACGGGCCAGCGGTGGGAGTAGTAGGGGGCGCTGAGGCCTCCGCGGCATCACAGCCAGCCACGAGAGGCAGGAGCACGCGACACGACCGACGCAACTTTGGGCAGCTGGAGCAAGAAGACCAGAGGTTGAAGAAGCACTACGGCTGTTGGATGGACATCGTACGGTCACTGGATCTAGAATCGTTCATATTGACTAAGTTGACAAAGCCCTCTATCCTCGTCAACTTAGTAGGCCCACAAGTCAGCCTCCCACCAGGTTGGGTCCCAGCTAGCAGGGGGAGTATTCATTTTTCTGTGCGTAATAAGGAGGCACTTCTGGTGGGTCCGAGCTGACAGCGGGGGGGGGGGACGTTTTTTTCGCGAAATACGGTGGTCCGTCCGGTGGGTCCCAGCAGTCAGGGGCAAACGTTTTTTCACGAAATACGACGGCCCGTCCGGTGGGTCCCAGTAGTCAGGGGAAACGTTTTTTCCGCGAAATACTGGTGGCCCGTCCGGTGGGCCCCTGCTGTCAGGTGGAGGAATAATTATTTTGCGTGTAATAAGGAGGCACTTCCTTGCGGCTGCCGTGGACCCAGCTGTCAGCCTCTCCACGTACAGTACTCTTCCGATGGAAGTCGGTCGTTGACCACGTTGACCACCCTGCGCCGAGAGCACCACGGCGGTGGATGACGGCGAGGCCTTGGAAGGGGACGACGTGGAGCCGGGGAAGACGCGGCAGTGGATGCCCACGCGGAGAGGAGTACGAGGGTTCACTGGTTCGGCTGCGGTGTGAGGCTGCCGTCGCCGTAGAATAACAGGGGGAGTGGGTGAGTGGAGGGATGGCCTGGCCAGCGGTGGGAGTAGTATGGGGACGGTGAGGCCTCCGAGGCAGCACAGCCGGCCACGGGAGGCCGGAGCATGCGGCACGACTGGCGCTACTTTGGGCGGCTAGGGCAAGAAGACCAGAGGTTGAAGAAGCACTACGACCGTTGGATGGACATCGTTGACCATGCCGCGCCGAGAGCACCAGGGCGGTGGACGACGGCGAGGCCTACGAAGGGAACGACACGGAGCCGGGGAAGACACGCCAGTGGCTGCCCATGCGGTGGAGAGTATAAGGGTTGACTGGTTCGGCTGTCGTCGCCGGAAAATAACAGGAGGCGTGGGTGAGTAGAGGGATAGACAGGCCAGTGATGCGAGTATGATGGGGCCGTGAGGCCTTCCCGGCAGCACTGCCGACCACGGGAGGCGGGATTAGGTGGTTCCGACGGTGCTGGTTTGGGCGGCTGTGGTAGGAAGATCAGAGACTGAAGAAGCACGATTGCCGTTAGATTGACATCTAACGGTCTGACGCTGGTAGAGTCGATTGTTGACTAAGTTTCTTTTTGAGAAACCTTGTGTACGCATGAACTTAGTAGGCCCACAAGTCAGCCTCCAAATCTGTGGCAGACAACATAAAGCCCATCTGCTATTTTTTATAATTTGCAGCCCATTTGCTAATTCTTAAGTAATTTATTACAGCCCATTTTCTGCCCAGGACCACGGTCAAAAAGTCCAACCTTATTTTGCATATTTTGGTGAAGTCCGAACTGTTGTAATCCCGAAATGATAAACATTTTTTAAGAACTTATTGATTTGCCAAAAAAATTGTTTTGTTTTTGTAAGCAAATAAGACGTGGGACAATTTAGTTGGTTTAAGGGAAAACCAGTGGTAAAAAAATCAGCGCTGGGTGGGAAAAACAACAAAAATAAGGATGTAAATATGAAAAAGGAATTTTATGTGTTTTCAATATAATGATACGTGTATATGAACTAGTAAAACTATAGGTAGAGATTAGAAAGCAGATGTAGGACATGCGTTTCAAGAGGAAAATAGAACTGGGCTGTGTGTTTGATTCAGTAAAAAACCTGCATGCGGATGTTGTAAGACAAAATATAACTAAAGCTGGCGGGCCAGAGGCCAGTAGATACCTGCTGGATCTTTGAGCCCCTTGTCCATGGGCTGGGCCTGTTAAAAACAAAACAACCCTGGGCAATCTATAGCCCAGTTGAAACTTGCTCGACCTGAAAAAACAATATACGTGCTCAATAAACGAGAGAATTCTGCAAGTACAGACTGATAACTGGGATGCAGCACAGATATTGTTTTTTATCGTGATAATAAGTGCATGCACTTGTTTCGAAAAAAAATGGAGAACTGGGAATTCGAACAGCGGGTGCTTATGCTACCCATCAAATAAAAATCAGGTGCCTGAAAATTCGTTTCGAAACAAATGATTCAGCTTTATATCCACGTCGACCCTCGGCATGATGGTTGGAAGCAAATGCAAGTTCATACCAAAAGATCGTTAACAACAATACCAACTTGCGGACGACAAGGTAGTACAACTACCAATACCAAACTAACTTATAATCTTTTTACTCATGGCCCTAGTGTTCGTCTGGTAGAAAATCTTGTAGAGGACCAGTTCCCGCTCCTTCTCTTGCTCCAGGTCCCCGAGGTGGTACTGGTGCATCACCCAGTTGGTACTCTGCTGGTCGAAGTTCTTGTTGGTGTGCAGCACCAGAACCTTTTTTGCTGCCCGTCTGCCGGCCGTTGACCATCATCGGCAAGGTATTGCCGGTCTTGTGCCACATCGCGTGCATGCCGCACTCTGACTGTATCTTGCAATGTGTCCACGCGCCCCTTTTGAATGCCCTGGAATTGCATGGAAGAAATGCTTCCTTAGGCCACTCAGTGTGATACCTGCAGTATTGTGGAATACAGGTTTTAGTGTACCTAGTTCGCATTTTCATAACATCTTTGGCATGTTGCAGTCACTTGTTTCACTTTTTATTAACTGTCAAATTGTAATTGCTTCACCAGGTCTATGTCTAAAAAGAAAAATAGAGCTATAAACAAAGGAATATGTTTGTGCAAGTAGACGGCCGATCGGTGTCTTACCTGGAAGTTTCTCAGGTTGGGTGTAACATATGCCGTGCTCGCTGTCGATGGTTGGTATGAACAAATCGATGAGAGACTGAAATCTCGCGCTGTCAGCACTCACTTTGGCCTCAAGGTGCTCGATCAGCTCCTGATCCGTGGGATCGAACTTGACGCCAGCCGGCAGCATGGGCCAATCCTTCTTCGACTTGCATCGATAATTCCAGTTATATGTGTTTTAAGTGAATGATGAAAGATTTCGACAGATAAGTGGTACTCCAAATCTGAAGTCCAGAATACCCGAACACGCCGCCGGGATTCTTGTGTCACCTCACTGCTCAGCGTGTTGTCACGTCAATTCAATGTGTGGACATGATGAATAATTTGACCGATGTATACTAGTACTGCTACTGTACTAGTTACTAGTTGTATTTAGTGTCACAATTTATACATAGGTTTAACTAACAAGTACGCACTTGAAGCCTAACTGATATATATATGGCTTCTGCACAGCATCTCCATCATCATTATCAGTACATCCTACGCAGGTGAGTTAGGATGCACTTGATCCCAGGAAGGTATCTATCCTTCAAACTAGAGGAGTGCTTCAAACTAACAACAATACATAATATCCAACAAAAGAGGGTCGTGCTACAGCAGCAGAATACATGGCTTAGTCTAGATATCAGCACGAATCAAGTTGTGCATATTTGCTGTTGGCATGAACCACATCGCCGCATGTCGGGTTTGCAAAAGCCATCCATCGCGTGGAAGCTTGATGCCTTTCACACACTAAAGATTATCTGGCAACAAGCTGTGTCGACGAATCTCTGGATATGGTGATTCATGAAACCCATGGTATGATGTGTAAACACAGCCCCCCTCGCGAATGGAAGTTGCATAGCACAGTAATCATCACCGGTGATATGATTGATGATTGGTTGGATGATCGGATAATTGAGCCCGAGGAACAAGGAGTGGTTGCCGAGGCTGCAAACCCGCCTCCAGTTGAATATGCCTGGCCCAACGGAGCTGGGATCTTTCTCGAACACGAAGCATCCATAGCCATCAATGTCACGAACGCCCCACGCATCGTACTGCATGTGGTTTGATGTAATGGTTTGGTCAATTTGGTACGTGCGAATGAGCATCAAATGACCGTCGTCAGCTGAACGAGCGATAAACCACCGCCCATCGGCTGGTATGATTCCAGGTCCTGGAATCATGAAGGCCAGCGCATTTGCGTCTGCTGCAACAATTCAAATTGGAGACCAAAAGGACAAAAATAAACAATCATGTTCAGAGTATGTATGGAATTAAGACTATTATAAAAGTGACACATATCATAGACAGAGAATTGCAATGCCGTGGTCATAATCATACCCCAAGTTAAAAAAATAAGCCAATGGCTTTCATATTCTAGCAATATGTCATGGTTCAAACATCATGTAACAATGAGAGGAAAACAGCTATGACAGCACCTACTCATATTCTACCATAGCACTTCCTACTAGTGTTCTCATATCAACTCTAAGCAATAACATGCGTTGTTATAAAAATCTTGTAAACAAGAGTAACATATAGTAATCATGATGTTATGCTCATAATATGTATTCTAACAATCATTAGATGCCAATTGTTCTCATATCAACTCTAACAATAACATGTGTGGTCATAAAAATCTAGGAAATGAGAGGAACATATAGCAATGATGTGGTTATAGATATGATATGCATTCTAAATTTGTAACAAATGAACAGGCGGTCGTATTCATAAGGTAAAGATGAGATGAGATAGAACAATTACACGACGATAGATTCCACCAATATAGGTAGCCAATATGTGCGTCGACCATGTAAATGATGCCATCGTGCACTATAGCATCAGACAGAAATGTTTCCTCAATAGGATTGATGATGAGCCATAACCATGTATGGCGACCGGATTCCAGATAGACTAATCCCTTGTTGAACAAGGCAATGAGCTTGTAATCCATGTAGTCTTCTGATGGTGTGGGCACTTCGCAGATTACAACTTTCTGCAAACAGAGGTCGAGCCAAAAGCTTGACGCGTCTCGTGCGTAGTAGGCAGGAGTGTCCGGCGGGCCGCGAGGCTCATTGGCGGCAGTATCCAACGATGGAAGGGTGATCTCTCACTGGGTGTAGATATCCACGAGACGCCACGGACTACCGGTGTGGTGGATGAGGACGATCCAGTTGGCCTTCATGCCCGCCCAGTAGTGGCCGCGCATGAAGGACAGGTGGACGGGTAGTGGTAGCATGTCGAGGGGCACCACGACAACCTCCGTAGGATCGTCAAGTTGGTGTCTGGGCCACCTGCGAGGATCGGGAATCAGCAAGCAGGGTGTCTTGAAAAGAGCCGGGAGGTTGCAGACGAGTAGATGGTACAAATACACCGAGCATGTGGCCAGACGGACGGTGCTGAGTAGGTCCATACGACTACAGATCTGCTCCAATAGAACATCGGGGAGGGAATTCCAATCGCGGCTCTGCGTGTCAGTCGGTTCCGCCATTGGGGTTTTCGGTGCTTGCGAGCCAGCGGGGAAGTGGATTCGGGCGGGCGAGTGAAGAAGCTTCTCCTCGTGTCGCCGAGCAGTGAGCGGGGGGATATGGTACGCGCGAGCTACCAAGGAAGATGGCGCGGGCGGGCGAGCAGTGAGCGGGGGTAAATGGTGTGTGGCCGACGATGGGGAAGAGAGGAGGAAGAAGAAGAGAGGAGGAACAAGAAGAGACTAGTTGAATAGTTCTCTCTGACTGAGATGGGGAATAAATGGATCGCGATGACTTCCTTTCTACAGTATCCCTATGCCTCTACGCTCACTTCATTCATTTTGCTCCGTACCTAGTCACTTGTTGAAATCTGTAGAAAGAGAAATACTCCGTATTTGGGAACAGAGGGAGGCTTTTACTCCATACTATTTGGGAACAGAGGGAGTATCATCATATGGAGGGAACAGAGGAAGCTTGAAATATGAACATGTCAATGGGAGGGAGTAAGCCCCATGCATGCATGCATGCATGCAACATGCAACACTCACACGTACACATGGACGCATGCAACACTCACGCACCCATGCGGCACACAGCACACGACGCAACACACATGCTCACGCTCAAGTGCTCAACCTACTCCCTACGTCCGTGAAAGACTGTACATTTAGAGATTTACACATTGACCAGGGCATAATTAACACCCAAAAGTAGCAGACTTATGTGTGCATGCGACCATTGAGATAAGAAGATTAAATGAAGGCCGTTGCATGCTGTAATTAAGGATAGACATGTAGCCTATACCTATAGCACAAGTTGGTGCATTAGTCAATCAATATCGATTTAGATTAAAGGCTAAACACATTGGAAGTGTAGATGTACATCATGTAGTACACTCTTTGTTGGAAGACCGAGGGAGGACACGTGCATGCACTCACATACACAGCCAGGGCGGTTCGCACGCAAGGGTTGGACTCGTGTCGCGCCTGCGTAAAGTTTTGTTTAATTGATTTCTTTGCTCCGCCAACTGACAGGTGGGACCCAGAAACCAGGTGACAATTTAACCAGTCAACAAAGTGCCACGTCGACTATGTGGCCGGTCCGTAGGGTGCAATACGGTGCTCTATGATGAGCTAGTGATCGCATAATTGCCGCAAAACTATATATAGTGACCGTAAAGAGCGTATGGTTACATACGTTGACCGCCAGTGTATTTTTCTCGTTTCAAATTAAGCCATATTAATCGGAAAGGACGCAGTATGGACTACTACTACTACTACTAGTACTAGTACTGCTTTGATGTGTCCCGTCAACTCGCTGAACGAGGAGAAGCTTTCTTACTATGCCTCTCCCTCGCCCACATGTGCGGTGGTTCGCAGGACGAGGAGAGGGTTTTGACTACAGCGCCCTCTCCCTCTCCCTCGCCCTCGCCCTCGCGGTGGACGTGCAGCAGTTCAATCGGTGTCAGATTGCCAGAAGCATATTGTACTGTAGTATCATCATTGTTGGACCTTCCGAAGAGCCGAAGAGCCAAGTGCAAGGTTCACACGAGTACGAACTGTTGAACCTCCCGAAGAGGCAAAGAGCCAAGCGCAAGGTTTTATAGGAGTTGTCGTCCTAGTAGGAGTGTACTAGTACAACTATAGCGAACGATGCTACTGTATGATGTCGCCACATCACGTATATCCAAAGCTGTGCCACCTTTTTTTCTCAAAGAGCGTGTTGGATCCCGTGCAACAACCACAAAAGTTGCACGTACACATAACACATTTACTAGTAATAAATTCTAAAGGACAAATGCCAGTATGCCACACAAGTTCATCTCCAACCCATGTGATAAATTTGTGCACGACTAGTCTACATATATTCACAGCGCTACCGTTCACAATTACCGTACTCCACTTACACGTTATAGATGGGCTACATGTCCTCCTCCAGGTTCCAGTCCCAGGTGTTCTTCATGGATGGCACGATCCATAGCGGTGGGCAACGGGAATCATTGTCGCAGCTTTCTAGTCCGGTTCGACACGACGGAGACTCATCCAAGCTGAAGCGGCATAAATCAGGGATAGCGTGTCCCAGCATGTCGTTCATTCGGCGGTGCGCACTGAAGACACAACCATGCTTCATGAACGGCAGGCCTTCCGTGTCGTGCACGGAAGGTGGCATCCGCTTCACAATGGGGTAGCTGTCCCCGATGAAAAGCGAGTACTCTCCAAGAGTGTTCCTCGGCACCCATGTAGCATCACGGGGGTCGAACTCGGCGCCGTTCATGTGGTACACGCGGCATCCCAGATCTGGACACATGGTGACGTACATAGTCAAGGTCCATGCATAATAATGTTGTGCTCAAATGTGGCAGTCAGTAATACTGTGCAGCAAATAGTACTACTCCGATATAGAGGAAGTAAAATAACTGGCTTATTATATATAGCCACTCTTGGCTACATGGATGAGATAGTAAGACATGGAAAAACAAAAATGGTGGCAGCTAGTGGGTTCAAGTCTTTAAGGGCCTAGCTAGCTATACACGTCCTCCAAGGTAAAAAGTACTCCTACTAGTACTACAAAGTATACTACTAGTACAACAATGAAAGAGAAGGCGAGAGGGTTAAAAATGGAATACCTGGGTAGATGGTGATGGTCCGATCGTGGTAGATTATGTGACCATGTTGCACATCAGTGGTACCATGGGTAACGACTGCTAAGATAGTTGATCCCAATATGCCAAAGTCAGCTACAAGGTTCCAGGTTAGACCGAATCGCGGATGCAAATGCACATCCAGGATCGACGATCTTATTTTGATCGGGGGATGACTGGTCCCTGCAAAATAATGGAGTACTGTTAGGGATGCAAATGATGGTTTGTGCATTCCATTTGTAATCTCCTGTACCGTAGGATGTCAACCAGATGAAATAAGTCCCCTAGCTTGTCACCGCGAAGATGCGACCTAGATGGCGCACGGCGTCTTCGAACGGGTAGGGGTACAAATCTGCCGCCGCCAACATGCGCCAGCCTCTGCCGTTACTGCCTCCTGCATTGATGGCAATCCTTATGTTGAACACCGCGATGAGATAGTAATCGTCGTAGCCGCATCGCTTTGTCGGCGGGTCCGCAATTGCTATATTCTTCAATCTCATGTAGGCATCATCATACGTATTCTTGCCCAGCCAGTCTGGAAGGCCGATCCCAATGGCGGAGAAGGGGTCTACCGGAACGACCGCACCGTTGTGGATGTTGTGCAAAATGATGGTGGTATCCGACCGGAGGTATGCAAGCCAATCTTCGTTGGCATTGACCCAGACCTATATATAAGACGGTGGGTAGCGGAGAAATTATGGGATGGAAATGGAATAACTAAGTACTACATGATCAAACTCCATTACTGGCCTGCTCATCGGACAAAATCCGACTACCTCTCAACGTCGGCAACTCTAGCGGAGTCAACGTGCAACCATGGCTAGGGAGCGGTGGACTATTCGAAGGATTGTCCCATAGAAGAACCTTCTCCTCGAGGATGCATGGAAGACCAACAAGCATGGCCTGTTTAAGCAGCGTCTTGAAAAAGTTGGTGCAGGAAGCACCGAGTCTTGCGGCGGTGAGGACGTCGGAGCGGCGTGCGATTTCTCCCACAGGATCGTCGTCCAAGGTCTCCCAGCCCCGACGAGGAGGAGAACCGCCTGGCGAATCCATGGGAGCAGCGACGAACTGCCTTCTCTTCGGGGGGAGGGGAACTGGTGAGGAGGAGATAAGAGCGTAGTAACCGCAGGGCCTCGTCCCTTCCAACTGTAGATCATTCCTCAGCGAAGGGGTGAGGCTATTATTTACTACTAGTACTCCCTCCGATTCTTTTTACTCTGCGCATAGGAGCAGACCCGGATACCAAGGCAGGGGCTTGCTGCATGCTTTCTGGACAGAAATACCCCTGGCGCATGGATGGAAGGAGTTAGCAGCTATAAATGCCCCATGCATCCCATTGGCTGTCCGCCCGCATTCTCCTCTCTCTGCATGCTGCATGGATGTCTCCCTCTCTCTCACATGACTGCATGCAGTGGCGCTGGCCTATGAGAAGCTCGCGTGGAGATAGCAATCTTCTCTCCAGAAGAGATTTTTTTGAAAGAAAGGGATCATGGAACGTTATGGGATTGCATTATACTGTAAATAATAGCACTAGTAAGAAATTTTTGGCACTAGGTAGTAGTTTTTGGCGTGGATTAAGAAATTTTGGGTATGTTTTTGCCATTTTTTGTACACGCCAACTAGTGTCAAAAAACGTCTTACATTATGTGACGGAGGAGTATGTACTCGTACTATAGTAGTACTAGTACTACTTTTCTCAACTAGTAGTGCGATGTACTGTACTTCTAGTCTAGTCTAGTATAGTGCACCAGTTTTGAACTCTTGAATCTCAGGGCCAAGGAGCTACAGTTGGAAGTGGAGGGTACTACTGTTCTCTAGAACCATCGATGTACTATCAATGTAGGGGAAGTACACCTGCGTAGTGGTCTAGTGGGTACTCTCGGTGCTCTATTCAGCCGCTCCTCTCACGCACACACTAGCAGCCTGTTTATCAGCAACGGTTACTGCGGGGCAGAACATTTGAGTTATTTGATACAACGAGACTAGGCTTTTCGCTTCCATTTGTGGAGGTGTAATGGATCTCGTCGAACTTTGTTAGTAGTTCCTTCTTTATGAATGAGATGAAGCAAAGCTTTTGCCTCCGTTTCAAAAAAAACACGGCAAGAGGAATTTCTTTTATAGTAGAGCCGATAATGGCGTGAAGTCCATGCATGCAACGCCACAAGCTACAGAGTAGTACTAGAGCACTTTACGTACAGAGCCATATTGCACAGTTCCCAATGCCCTGCTAGGCTTTTCCGGCTCCTCGGGCTTAATTGGGAGGCGCTAGTTTAAATATGCTACTAGCTGGAAGCCGCAAGCGAGGTGCGGCTAGGGCGAGCACGCGAGCCACGGAATGCTGGGAAGGAAAACCCGTTCACGTGGCTAGGCTGTCCAGTGCACCCAGATTGTGGGGCCGCATGTCCGTTTGACTTCAAAACTCAAAACTACCCGTGTAAAATATTGGCTCGCAGCGAAGTGTAGTAGTACTATTTTAAAAAAAAAGGCCGCCGTGCGTTCGGCCGGGATCGAACCCACAAAACGAGGTATACACTCCCACGACCACTAGTAGTACTCGTTGGAGTACAACGCAACCTAAAATCGCCTTTTGTCGCTAGTAGTACGTACATTGTTCCTTACAAGAAACCCCTAAGAGCATGGTTAATAGTATAGCTAGCTGTTGGCTATAAGCCAGTGCCATGTCATCTACAGCCCATCTTATAGCCAACATGTAGTAGTAGTTTATTTCTTATAGCCCGCTGACTCAGCTCTATTGTACTTGCTCTAATAATGCAAGAAACCACTAAAATGCCAAGAAACTACTAGCACTTGCATACGTGGCAGACTTAAGATAAGACTACCTTATCAACCATTGTACATGCTCTTACCAACAAAAATCCTCGAGTGACCTCCTACCTCCGGCCCGTCCACCTAGTCATCCTTGGCCATGGGACGCAGCTACCGCCGCCGGCAGAAGGCGAGGTCAAAACCGCCGGCGGTGCGGAGGCCATGTTGCGACAGCCCGGATGCTAGCTTTGTCCGGCGCTCGCGGCCGCTAGCTAGCCAAGATAGCTCCGTCCAGCTGCTTGTCTGCAAGGTTTGCTAGCTAGATTGGGAAGGCAGCGCGGCGGCTTGCTCGCACGCGCCGCGCTAAGGCCAGCCATCTGGCTCGAGCGAAGGCCAGTGCGGCGGCTTGCTCGCTCGTGAGTCACGCTTGGGCCAGCCTGCTAACCCATGCAGAGGCCAGCGTGGCATTCAGCCCGTCCGGCAGAGCGGCGGCCAACTAGCTCATCACCGGCGCCACCGACGAACACGCATCAGTACTGTTTGAAGTAATGTTCAGGAAAAATAATGATTTGAGGGGGAATAACAGGATAGAAGGTCAGATGGGGTTCCCTCGTGTCAACGATCAAACAAAATGTGTTGGTTTAAGCTGCCTCGTCAGCACGGACATGTGGGCCAACCCTGTCATAAATGGGTTTAAACGAACCTAATCGGTAGGAGTACTAGGTAGTTTTTGGCGTGGATTAAGAAATTTTGGGTATGTTTTTGCTATTTTTTGTACAATAGATTCCTCCTAGGGCTGGTTGAAAGTGGTAGTTTTTTGTTAAATACTCTGCATATTGTAAGTAGGAGTGAAAGTTAAGCTTTGGAATCCAATAAGCAAGGCTAGTTACATAGTGCATATGTGTACATGATTGAAAGTAAATATCAACCATGAGTGACTAATATCTTGATGGAAAACTCGAAACTATGGAATACTAGGAAAAGAAATGCATGGTTGGAAATACTAGCAATGTTCATGTCCGTTGCAACGAATCATAATTAGAATAATACTTATTCAAAAAATTGGTACAAAACACTCTAATTTTGATATACATATGTCACTAGAGATATATTATGTTTCAATTAGAATATATTCCTTGGGCTGTTTTGGTGAGGTCAGGGAGGGATGTGGTTAGTTTTAAGATACTAATTATGGGTTTTTCTACAAATTGGTAGACAAGTGGGATGTTGGTGAGAAAAGGCAACAACTTACCTCACAATCGTTAGATGTAGATCTAATGGTCAGAAACAACTGATGGCAGACACACCAGCATCACCAACTTAGTCTTGTGTAGGAGTACTAGCAAGATCCGTGCATTGCACGGAACATCAAGACACATTTTTTTTACAAAACACTTGTTGTGATTGACCCTTGCGGGAGTAATCCCATGTGTAAAAACTAATGATATCTCGAGAAATATGAGATAAGGTGAAGAGGAGTGGGGTGTGGTGGTGGTTGGTGGTCGAACTGAGCGGAGGCATGGGGATTGACAACGCCGGCAGCGGCCACCAGGCCAGTTTGTTCCAGAGGCTTCCTTTCTTAATTGCTCAACAATGAGGTTTGTTGGAGATAAGGATGAACGAGGGAAGGCCTTGTCTGCAAATGTGGAGAGGGGTGCGGGTATCTTTTAGTTTAATTTCTATCCGTCAGATATAGATCGGACGGTCTATATTGCAAGATGGCACATGTACCATCATCACCAACTCGGTTATTTATAAGAGAAGAAATATAAGTATGGAGATACAAACGTATTATCGATACTTGCTTCCGTAAACTAGCATCTACATTCTATTCAATGCCTCGGCATGTGGGGCCTTAGCACAATGACTTCTCGACTGTGTAAAACGAAGATTTTCCCGTCGTCGACAAGGAGGGGGTGACGGCGGCGCGCTTTTTGGCTTGCTCTAGTCCTAATAGTCATACTAGGTGGTCTAAGCATGTGTAGATTTATTCTTTTTCACGTCTCGTGTTCGCCGTACTGCCACGACTGTTCATGAATAGACGGTAAGTTATTCAAGGGGAAACCCTTGTTGAGCGTGTTTGCGAGAGAGAGAGAGAGAGAGAGCGTGTGTGATATGTTAGAGACTGAGGCAATGATAAAAGATTCTTTGTGTCTATGTGTGTGGAGGATAGAGAGAGACATGTACATGGGGCTTTGTGTTGTGTAACATGGAGACACATATACATAATTAGAGAGTGAGTGTGTGAGATACACATGCAGACATGAGGAGAGATGAGGATCTAGGTAAATGGGTGTTTGTGCGTGTCTGTGTGTTTGTGCACGCGTTTGTGTGTGAGAGGGAGAGAGTGTATGTGGAGTAGAGAGACCACTGATGATGTAAACCTAGTATAAGGGAAGGGGGAATGGTGTGACATGTGTAGTAGCGAGATAGCACGGGTGCGGGCGGGGGGAGCAGACTATTTGGAAGAGACATCGAGTGTGTGTGTGGGAGAGGGGTGTGAGAGCGAGAGAAAGAGAGAGCTAGCGACAGAGAGAGAGAGATAGAGAGGAAGAGAGGGGGCGAGAGGGGTCGTTTGTGTCCATAAATGGCGTATAGATAGGGAGAGAATGTTGATGTTGTCCGCAATTGGCCTATGAACGAAGACGCAAGGGAAGCGAGTCATCGTGTGTGTGATAGGGACTTCATAAGAGAGCTAGAATAGATTGTGTAGAGAACAATGTGCGAAATCGAGAACGATTATACATTAGGGAGGTATGCAAAGAGTCACGACATATATGTATACATGGAAGGAGCTGGGGCGGGTCTGCATGTGGGAGAGATAGAAAGAGGAGAGTGGTGCACAAGGAGACAAAGTGTGCTTGTTTGCAGCGGGGGTGGTGTGTGAGGTGAGTGCGCGAGAACCACATAACTAGGGAGATAGACGTTTGGGGGCGACGTTTTGTGTGTATGGGAAATATACACTCTACATAGTGCGTGTGCTTGGGTAAGAGAGATAGAGGGATACCTAGAGTGTGAGGGAAGAAATGTGTGCATGCCGGAGAGACAAAGTGATAGAGACCTATGTTGGGGTCCGGACTTTACAAGAGAGAGGGGTGTTAATGTGCTCGTGTGTTGGTGTTTGGGGGAGAGAACGACTTCTCTCTCTGTGTGTGTGTGTGTGTGTGGTGGGGGGGTGACTTCAGATAAAGAGTGAGGTGTCTATATTTGAGGGACTTTAGCATAATTGGATATTGTGCACTCATGGTTGATCAATTTGTTTCACAGTTTGTACTATGAGATAACGATACTTTTGAACATGCGTGATATATGAAAGTGCAACTATCCCTAGGTGGTTTTGGTAATTCATACAACATATAGCTCATTGAGCTAATGCTATTCCAAGATGACTATTTCAGGAAAGCTCAATGATTGGCATGGCATGGATGTGAAAGTGGAACCCTCAAAATGCTAAGGACAAAGGATTGGCTCAAG